>NW_025855407.1:0-3531 GCF_002878395.1 Capsicum annuum
CGAAGAATAACAAGACAAAAGAGCTTGAGGTGTTGAGCAGTCCACTGGACCATGAGGAAGCAGATACAGTGGAATGTATCTCCGCAAAATCTAGCAGAATGACATTGTCTGATGGAAGATTCAACGATTAAACACGATCCTTCGATGAAGAAAGCACTTCATCTAATTCACAGTCAGCAAAACCAGATCTAGAGGCAGCACCAAGATGCTGTGTTGCTGAAACTGAAAATGGTAACGAGTGTAGAGAAGTTGCTATTGACTGATTGTCAACTGAAAGCGATGGTTCACTTCTACACAAAGACGAGCTGTAAACGACAGCAACCACGGTTTATGACACCAAACAGGCTAAGAAAGACACTCTTCGAGCACTGGATGATAAGGTTTCACAGCTCAAGTCACTAGCCGCATTAGCTAGTAAGGAGGACAAAGACGACTGGGGTAATCCCACTGAACAAAGAGCTGAAGCTTTAGAGTCTCTTTTGGAGGTTTTTGCGCGACTACTTAAGCAGGAAAAAATCGATGAGCTTGCTGGTGTGCTGAAACCATTCGGGGATGATGGAATGTCGTCTAGAGAAATAGCAATCTGGTTGACAAAAAGTCCCATGACTGCACAAAAGTTGTCCAAGGGGTCGTGATGTTGCACAAAACCTATCTTTTGACCTACAGAACGAGCCTCTGTCTTACGTAAATCATCAAGTATTGTTGGACTAAACTATTCCTCGAGGCTTAATGTGGTTGAGCATCCGTTAGTTTTGATTCTACTGTTGTAGGACAGTTGATGGAGCTGTGAAGATTATATATAATGTACTTTTAAAGTTGATTTCTACTTTATGATGATACTTACCACATTTTCTACTATTACTTTTTTCTCCAAAACTACCTGTAGACAAAGATTATACATTTCTTCAGCTTCTTAGATATGATTGTGTTATTATCAGAGTCGATTTCTAATATAGACACTCAACTAATAGTATTATCTCAGAAAGTCACGTTCTGAAAATCATGAAGAAAGGTGATTTTCTGAGGTAATAACTATTAGCTGAGTGACTATCTAAGAGGTCAGCGCGATATTATAGTTGTCTTAAAGAAAAAAGTATCAACAATCAGACTGTTCCTTTTAATAATCCATTCCTCCAACCACAAGCCTCTTGTGAAATGAATTTAATATTTTTAAAAAGTTTTTTTATATATACTATTATTATAGTTTCTCTCATGCACATTTTGCCAATTTATAATAATTCTATCTTTATTGTCATAATTTATTGGTATTATGTTACTTTTCTTATACTTTTCCTTGTCCCGTTCAAAGTCTCCTCGCTCCCTTTCCCTGTCCGAAATCCTACCACTATCACGTTCATGAGACTTTAGTCTTCCTTGATCCTTACTCTTGATAAACTTTATTGTCCGTTATCTGTGACAATTATTTTTCTTTGATGTCATTGATTTATTTTTTCTATTTATACTTTACTGTTTATGGCCGTTGACTCGTGTACACTGTATTTGAAAGTTTTCATCTGAAGTTTTATAGGTATTGATATCCTCACTTTAGGATGGTATTCATTGAGAAATGGTTACTTCCGTGTTATGTTTGTTAAATTTGGTATTCTGTGAGTCACTCTCACTGTTGTCAAGTGACTAAACATTTAATCATAAGCTGACAGTGTGATGATCTGTGTTTATGTTGAAATATCACAGAACATGGGCTATCCTATGTACTTCCGGTGAAGAGAGAGTTGAGAAAGGTGAAACGTAAGGTTGTGAATGGTGGGAAAGCAACTAGGAGTGTGTCATTTGTGTTGACCTACCTAAAAAAATGAAAAGGTTAGGCTGTTAACTTTACTATTTTGTGGTGGTTGTCGAAGACTAGCTTCTTGAAGAGCGCTCCGAGAGGTGCATTGCATCAGCTTAATATTTGTAGGAAACTAAGTATTCGGTGCGGGAGTAAATAAGTGCATAAACTAAAAACAAAATTGTAGGAAATTGTTTAGTTGTGTATTTTCATTTTTGTGGTGATACATGTGAAGTGGAAGTACGTTGAAGCTGAGGTCGACAATATTCAATACTCGAAAGATTAACAGAAAATAGTTTGCTGAGGAGTGAACTTCAGATCACGGTGCTCCTAAAAGGATCAAACATTCATCAAGACAAAGTGAAATGGACATTTTCTACTCATGTTTATAGTTTGTAAAAAATATGCTTGTTATACTGCTTGTTAAGACATACAGTATTTTCTTACTTGATGTTGCTGCATTCGAATTTGGAAAGAAAATTACACGGCTGACTTGTTAATGTAGGATATCATATCATGTGCTATGTCGGAAATGCACTCCTATCAATGTACCGTGAGTGTGAAGTATTGATGAGGCATATGATCCGTTAGAGGAAATAGCGGAGAAGGATGTTGTCTCTTTGGTAGCTCACTGTCTCAATCAATTTTCAGTTCTAAAGAAAAGAAGTTTGATCTTTGTAGTTGTGTTTGTTACTTTTTGCAATTGTAAGATGATATATGTGGAAAGTGAGGTCCTCTAAATTCTTGTTTTCTTTAACTTTAGCTTTAAAGATCCAATTTTTACTCGAGAAATCACAGTAATATGAACAATGAGTTGTCGAAGAAATCTGGTTTACCCAACCAAAAAGAATAAATTGCTCTCTGTGGTTTAAAATAATTTTGATACTGTAAAAATATAAGCTGAAAGTTTAAATTTTGATTGAAGTAATAAGACTTTCACTTTAAAAAAACAAAAACTAAAAAAAGAATATTAATATATTTAAAATCAAGTGGGTCCATTAAAGGTAAAAAGGTAATTGTGCCTTTCAAAAAGTTCTAAATAAGGAAAGACGACATTTATTTTGCGACGGGCGACACATAATTTGGGTCTGAGGTAGTAACAGATTTTTGCATATGCATCCATTTAGGCTTATTTGGTTTCCTTTCAAATTGTTCTTACATTTCAACCATTTTTCACTTTGTGCTTGTAATGTTCTACTTCAAACAGATGTTCACGAAGGGATTGTTCTTAATATTCATAAATGCAAAAGCACAAGTACAATAAGTCGAATCAGATGCAGAATCAATGATTTGTACAAAATACTTTGCTTGACATTATTGAGTCAAGACTTATCACATGAGAACAGCACTGATAGGCTTGCAACAAAGTCTCAAAAAGAGGAGCTACTAACAGTTCCACCAAATTTAGCTAGAACTGTAGAGGTCTAAAACAACTTCATCTACTAATTCTTGGAGAATATGCCTAGCAACTTAAGTGCCACATTCATATTCTTCCATCTCGAAGTATGTACATTTACCCAAAGAATGACTCATATCCTATTCTATTAGCTCGTCTGGGAGCAAACCAACAAATTGTGTCCACTCTTCGACCTCATCAATAATATCATCAATCACAATCTCTTTTGTCATACTTGATGGTAGTTTGGTACAGGTTCTGAAACCAGAATCAGAGATTGGAGAAAATTTTGAGTCTAGGTACTCTAATAGACAATCAAAGGCGAATCCTTTAACCTGATTCATCT
>NW_025855408.1:0-1366 GCF_002878395.1 Capsicum annuum
GCTTTGTAAAATCACTAGGATGAACTTCTCTGATACCACTTTTGTCACGCCTAAATTTGTATTGGGGCGGACTGGCACCCATAACCGAGGAGGCCCGGGAGAACCAGCTCATAACCTTATACTTCCCATGCATACCTCTATGACAACTCAAAATTCGAACAGTATCATAGCGCATATAAAAGGAAATAATCACCTGTATAAGCTCGAGCACACATATATATGTATATACAATACTGGGCCGTTGGAGCCATCACATCTATTAACAAAACACCACCTTGACTGTACATTAGGTCTACAAAGCCTCTAGATAATACACAGAGTTTAACTAAGTTCTGGACACACCCCACCATATAACTAACTTCTATACAATACCAAAAGTGATTGGATATGACACGGAAAGCCCCAAAGCAATCTAGAGCTCACCAAAAGCAGCTGGATTTCCTGGCTCCTACCTGTGCGGTGTACGAGCTGAGGTACCTGTGCCTACAGCATGAAATGCAGGTCCCCCATGGGGGACGTCTGTATGAAATATGTGTTGAGTATGTAAAGCTGTAGATAATCACATATGATATAGAAGATCAATAGAAATCAGAAACAAGTGAATAAATCGTAACAGGAGTGGACCACACTTGTTAGAATTTGTGACAACCTGTACATTGTATTTATTCAATCAATTTACCTTCGTTCTTATCATTTTTGTAATCATTACTGTACTGTACTGTACTGGGATCGACCCATGATAGGCTTATGCCCCTGGGATACCACCCATAAACACAAAAATAGGGATCGACCCATGATAGGCTTATGCCCCTGGAATACCACCCGACAAGAGAAAACTTCCATCACTTAGTTCAATTAAGCTTTGAGATTGTTATTTCGGTCAGCACCGTATTTTTGATACTTTGAAACAATGATACATCAATAAGAGACATATAAATAGACCATCAATGCAATAACAATGAAGTAAGAACTCATTGGCACATCAATGAAGTATTTTGGAGTCATCAATGCCATAACAATGAAGTAGGAACTTATTGGTATATCAATGAAACGTTTTGGACTCATTAATAGCACATGTATCTTGTTTGAGTAATCGGATACCTTCTGACATTCATTAGTGCAATAAACATGTAAGATTTGAAAGACAAGTAAGTATTGGGATGTCTTGACATCTTGTAGGGTGGAAACATGTTCATTGGTAACGTAGGATATCATACAAAACCATTATGGATCACATGTTATTGAATAACTTTAGAAACTTTCTTAATAGAACAATTGTTCACTTTCATGCCAAAGATATGGTATAGAGTATGCTTTATATACCTGACTGTCAACCTTCAATACTAGTCCATTTGGGACTAGTATT
>NW_025855409.1:0-4256 GCF_002878395.1 Capsicum annuum
TTTTCTATAAAGATTTATTGTATTTATATTTAGCTGCATACACCGCCATATACTCAGTACATTCCTAAGTACTGATCTATATATACGTCTGTGTGCTACATTGTCTCATAATGTAGGTTCAGGTGCTTAGTCCCTGTAGCGTCAGTGATCCTTAGTACCTTTATCTATATCTCTACGGTGGTGAGTCCTCATGGTTCGAGGACATTTCTCCAGACACTTCATTATTTTTTAGTCATTGTTCTACTGCTTTCAATTTAGTTTGAATCAGTTGGGGATCTGTTCCAATGGCTCTCTAGTTTGTTGAGTTGTAGAGGCTTTGTCAGACTAGATGGTCAGTATGTTTAGATTTCCAGTATTTTGTTACCTTTACAGTAATCATTTAGATTTCTGTTAGACATGATATGACATGACTCCTTATTTTGCTCTCATTAACTTTAAGTAAGCTTTATGCTAAGTAGCAGGCTCAAAGGGTTAGCTTGGGGCTACTTGTAGTTTTAAGCACCGTGTGATGCTCCAAGATAGGATTTTAGGGCGTTACAAACTTGGTATCAGAGCTTAGGGTTTAAGGAATCCTAGGGAGTCTGACAAGCCACATTAAGTAGAGTCTTGATCATCGGTGTGTAGCATGCCATATCTATGAGCAAGAGGCAGATATTTTAGGAAAAAGTCATCTCTTTCTTTCAGAATCTATCGTGCTTACAGTTGTCTCTCTTAGCTATTAACTTATGCTCTATTATTTCAAATAATGCCTCCCCAAAGAGCGAATGTCCACAGAAATAATATCGAGCAACCCCAGCCTGTTGATCCTTGAATAAGATTGTGTCTCATGCTGAGTTTCGGGCAGCCTTTCAGGTATTAGCCCAAACAGTTACCATGAATGTTCAGGCCAATAACCAAGCCGTAGTTTTACCTCAGCAAGGAGATGATTCAGCCACTGCTAGGATCTATAATTTCATGAAGATGAACCCGCCAGATTTTTATGGGTCGAAGGCAGGTGAGGAACCACAGTTGTATCTCGAGGAGGTAAGGAAAATCACCCAAGTAATGCCTGTCTCGGAGGAAGAAAGTGTTGAACTGGCGTCTTATAGGTTAAAAGACATTGCTTATGATTGGGTTGTTGTATGGAAAAAGAATAGATGGGAAGATACAACCTCTTCTACTTGGTAGGAGTTCCAAGGTGCATTCTTGGACAAGTTCTTCCTGCTTGAGATGAGGGAATCAAAGATAGAGAAATTCATAAACCTGAGGTAAGGCTCCATGACTGCCTTAAGTTCAACCAGTTAGACAAATATGCTCCTGATTAGATTTCTAACTCCCGAGCTAGTATGAGTAATTTCATGACTGGAGTATTTGGATTGGTGTTGAAAGAGTGTTGGACTTCTATGTTCAATAGGGATATGGATTTTGCTAGGCTAATGATTTATGCCTAGTACATAGAAGAAGCCAAGATAAGAGAAAGAGATAGAGTGAAGGGAAATAAGAGGGCTAGATCCAAGAAACATGAGTATGATCAGGATAGGTCCCATGAAGGGAACCGTCCATAGTTTCAGAGCCATTTGTCTATGCCAGCACCTTCGTCAGCTAGTGCTTTCGTGCCCAGAAATAGGTAGGAGCAAGGGAACAGGCCTTCTATGTCCAAGTTCCAGAATAGTGTAAGTAACAGGCCTAATTATTCTTCCTGTGCTAAGTGTGGTAGGACCTATCCCGGTGAGTGTTTGGCTGAGCAGAGGGTTTGTTTTAGTTGTGGCAAGTTGGGCTACAGACTTAGAGAGTATCCGCATACCAGGAAGGGGAACAGAGAAGTGTGACGACAGACTCAGGCTAATAGTGCCCCAGCTCCTTTAGCCCGTCCAGCTCCTCCTCAGGGCACTCCCTCTAGTACTGCTGGTGGTCAGTGCCAGAACAGGTTCTATGCCTTACTATCCCATCAGGAAAAAGAGAATTCTCTCGACGTTGCTACTGGTATGATCCACGTCTTTCACTTTGATGTTTATGTGTTGTTGAACCCCGGGTCAAGTTTCTCTTATGTGACCTTACTTGTAGCTGTGAGTTTTGAAATGAGTCTCGAAAAGATTCCTGAGCCTTTCCTAGTTTCTACTCCAGTAGGGGAGTCAGTTGTTGCTAAGCAAGTGTATAAAGATTGGCCCGTTACTGTTCTTCATAGAGTCATATTTGCTGATTTGATAGAGTTCGACATAGTGGATTTTGACGTTATTCTGGGTATGGACTGGCTTCACTCTTTTTATGCAGCTATAGACTATCGTACCCGTGTAGTTAAGTTTCAATTTCCTGATGAACCAGTTTTCGATTGTTCTGGGAGTTCAGTATCTCCTAAGACTTATTTCATCTCTTATCTCAAAGCCAGAAAGCTTATATCTAAAGGTTGCATCTATCACCTAGTTATAGTTAAAGACACCAAGTTTGAGGCTCTAACCATTCAGTTAGCCAATATTGCTAATGAGTTTCCTGATGTTTTTCTGAAAAATCTCCCAGGGGTACCTCCCGATAGAAAGATAGAATTCGGGATTGACCTTCTTCCCAACATTTATCCTATTTCTATTCCTCCCTACCGTATGACACCTATAGATCTTAAGGGGTTGAAAGAGCAACTCAAAGATCTTTTAGATAAAGGTTTTATAAGGCCCAGTGTGTCACTTTGGGGTATACCTATTCTATTCGTGCGAAAGAAAGATGGTTCTTTGTGTATGTGCATTGACTATCTCAGCTTAATAAGGTCATAGTCAAGAATAAGTATCCTCTTCTGAGAATTAATGACCTGTTTGATCAGTTGCAAGGTGCGAGTTATTTCTCGAAGATAGACCTTAGATTCGGCTATCATCAACTTAAAGTAAGGAAGTGTGATATCCCAAAGACAGCCTTCCAAACCCGTTATGGTTACTTTGAGTTTCTAGTCATGTCTTTTGGGCTAACCAATGCTCCAGCAGCCTTCATGGACCTCATGAATCGAGTATTCAAATAGTATCTTGATATGTTTGCCATTGTTTTCATAGATGATATTCTTGTGTATTCCCGTAGTGAGGATGGCCATGTAGATCATCTTAGAATTGTCCTGCAAACTCTTAGAGATCATCAGTTGTTCGCCAAATTCAGCAAGTGAGAATTTTGGCTAAGGTTAGTAGCTTTTCTAGGTCATATTATTTCAGCCGAAGGCATTAGAGTTGATCCCCAAAAGATAGAAGCCGTAAGAAATTGGCCTAGACCTATCTTTCCGCCAGACATTAGGAGTTTCTTGGGTATAGCATACTATTACCGCCGTTTGGTTGAAGGTTTCTCTTCTATTGCATCTCCCATGACCCGGTTGACCCAAAAGAAAGTTAAGCTCCTTTGGTCAAATTCCTGTCAGAAGAATTTTCAGGAGTTGAAGAATCGACTCACCTCAGCCCCCATGTTGACTTTGCCTGATGGTACAAATGGCTTTGTGGTGTATTATGATGCCTCTAGAGTTGTTTTAGGTTATGTTTTGATGCAGAAAGGTAAGGTTATAGCCTATGCCTCTAGACAGTTTAAGCCACATGAAAAGAACTACCCAACCCATGATCTTGAATTAGGTACTGTGGTTTTTTCTTTAACAATCTGGAGACACTATCTGTATGGTGTTTATGTTGATGTGTTTATGGACCACAAAAGCTTGCAATTGTGTTTTCTCAGAAGGAGTTAAATCTTAGATAGAGAAGAAGGTTAGATTTGCTAAAAAATTATGATATAAGTGTGTTATATCACCCAGGCAAGGCTAATATCATGGCGGATGCCCTTAGCAGGATGTCTATGAGTAGTTTTACTCATATAGAGGAAGACAAGAAAGATTTAGCTCATGAGGTGCATCGTTTGGCAAGATTGGGTGTTAGGTTGCTTGATTTTGCAGAGGGGAATATTTTGGTTCAGAGTAATTCTGAATCCTCTTTAGTTTTGGAAATAAAGGAGAAGCAAGACAGGGATCCTAGTTTGGTCAGACTAAAGGAGTCAGTCAGGGACCAAAAGGTAGAGGTTTTCTCCCAAAGGGGAGATGGTGTGTTGAGATTACAGGGTAGATTGTGTGTTTCTTGTGTTGATGATCTGAGGCATAAAATTATGGCTGAAGCGCATAGTGTGTAATATTCCATTCATCCCGATGCCACCAAGATATACCGTGACTTGCGGGAAATCTATTGGTAGAGTGGCATGAAAAAGGATATAGCAGAGTTTATGGCAAAATATATAACGTGCCAACAGGTTAAAGTAGAGCACCAGAGACCTGG
>NW_025855410.1:0-2128 GCF_002878395.1 Capsicum annuum
GAGCTGGTACCTACTGTGAGCAATAAATAACACAATCATAAATGGAGAAGAATAACTGATATGCCATAAGGTTTTAATAACTGAAACAAATACTGAATTATGAATCTGAAGAAATAACTATTTGAGTCTGAATAAATACTAAAATCTGAGATAAACTGAATAACTAACTGTCATGTCAACCGAAGTCTAAATACTAAATAATTGACTGTATTGTTTGAAAGCTTCTAAACTGAATAACTGTACGTTGATGGGACAGGCCCCAACTAACTCCCACTAACTACTAGACTGAAAATATGAAATAAAATAATCCATCCTCAAAATAAGAGGACTCACCACTGCTACTACTGAGAATCTGAGAATTCTAAGCGCGATCTGGGAACTGGGCATCAGAACCTATGATATAATACATCATAACGCAAAAGAAAGCTATGTGATCAGTACTTTGAATATACTGGTATACTAAATAAGGTAGGCTGACATGGATGGTTTCATGAATAGGAATAATAATTATCTAAACATACATGTAAAACATAGAATACTAAATAGAGAGCATGAAATATGTAGATACTGGAAATAAGTAAAATCAGTAAATACTGTATATGCATGAAAGTCTGTAAATACTAAAGGTACGTGAAATCTGTAGATATTGGGGATGCATGACCAAGAATATAACATGAACTGAATAAAAGTCTATAAACTAAAATACTAAAATAACTGATATCTGTATGCCTTGGTCAAACAACACTGAGACTGAACTACTGATCTGATTATTGGACTGAGTGTAATACCTAGCATGTTTCTAAGCTAAGAGACGAACCATTTTTCCTACATATGAAATCTCCTATCCTGTGATTCATACTTGAGTGCATGACTTACAATGAGTATCCTAGCGATAAGATAGCTTATGATGCATTAAGCATGTTCATATGAGTCACTTAAGGTAATACAAGCTAAGAGTTTTTGAATCCATCAAGTTTTAGTGTTTGATTTTATAAGGGTCATATTTAAATGATTATAACTCAATGTTTAATGTGGTATTTCTGCATATTTTTACCCACCAAATTAGAGAGAATTGAATTATCTTTCCAACGATACTAATTTCATCAAAATCCGACACCCGAGCTAGGAGTTATGGCTTTGCGAAGTAGAGTGCATCGCCTAACCAATCGCACATGGCCACTGAAAAGCATATGCGATAGCATATGCGGCGCCTATGTAAATATAGCAGATAGTATATGCGGCGCCTATGTAGATATACACGATATCATATGCGGCACCTATGTAAATTTAGGCGATATCATATGCGGCGCCTATGTAAATATATGGGATATCATATGCGACGCATATCTTATGCTTTCAAATGACTTAAACACTCTGTTTTGAGTTATTTTGAGGGTAATTAAGTCCTTTAACACTCCTTACACGTCCCTAAACTTAACCCTACGAAATATATAGCTCCTAATTACATTACAACCCTACTAACATCTTAAGTTCATCATCCAAGAGCACTAAAAGAGAAAAACAACTAGGGTTGTATAATTAAGCTTGAAGATCCAATTTCAAGGAAATTCCTTTGTCAATCATCAAGAATCTTCCTTCTAAGGTATGTGTGAGTTGATTCATGGACCCCTTTCATCCATGAAGCTCAAGAACCATCTTTTAAATTATGTATTATGATGTTTATGCTGTTGGTGGTTGATGTTCATGTGGTTCGAGTTTGATGATGCCTAAGATGGGATCTTGTATGTTTTGTGTGAGGATATGGTGGTATTTAATGTATAAATATGTGAAATTGGTGGTTGAATATTTGTAATCTTGATGAATCCGCCTATGCCTAAGATGTGCATGTAAGGTGTTTGTAAAAATACCTAAGGGAATAGAAATCATGCTTTTATGACATAATAAGTCCTAAATGACTATTCCATGTTCTAAGTTTATATTCAAAGTGATCCCCATGCTATTGTCTTGAATTGAAGATGTTGTATGAGATGCTCATGATATTTTGTGATACAGAATGACCATGTTATTGAAGCCATGGAAGTATATACATGTTGTGTGCATTCCCGATCATATGATAGTTTGTTGAGAATCATTCTTATTATGAAATCCTTACTTATGATATTGTGAA
>NW_025855411.1:0-1123 GCF_002878395.1 Capsicum annuum
TCATTAAAAACAGGACTCTCATATATTTCCGTTGATATATAGTATCTCACCCAGATCATTGTGTAAGAGGAGTTATGATTGTTTGAAGTTGACCCAAAAATTTCCTTTTGATAGGCTGAAGTAGATCGACCATAACTTTTTCCTCCAATAGAAAAATTGGATGAAACCAATTTCATTAGAAAGAGGACTCACAGAGATTTCCGTTGATATATAGTAGATCACCCAGATCATAATGTACAAGGAGTTATGATCATTTAAAGTTGGAGCAAAAATATGCCAGGCCTCAGTACTTTTTCCAGCACGTTTTACTGTTCACTACTATTCACGGTTCGATTAGAATGTTCATAACTCGTCGCTCGGGTGTCCGCTTTGGATGATCCACATATAGTTGCAAAGCTTATTCGATACTCTACATAATGGTGGGTCATAATATAAGGCATTCCACACAAAAAATTTATAATTCATTTTAGAATATAGAACCCAACACGTTTACGCACAAAATTTCAACGAAAAATTTCCCAGGGTATTACATCATCCCCCCTTGGAAACATTTGTCCTCGAATGATGCTATATATGCCAATATTAGATAGGGAATAGACCATACAGCTAAAACCATTCGTTAGACTCATCACCACATCGTTTCTCACTCCGAATACAACATAGAATGTATAAATTCAAGAAACTACAGATGAACACATAATAAATGACAGCTGAACTGCTGCTACTTTTATCAAGAGTGCATGATTTAGGAAAGAACGGCACTTTTGGCTTGATCAAATTCACGGAAAATAGGTGCGAGTACTTGGATCGCATATCCGCCTCAGCTTCCCAATTTGCATCCTCAACAAATTGGTTTCGCCACAACACCTTGACCAAGGGAACTTCTTTGTTCCTTAGTCTTCAGACACTAAAATCAAGAATCTCAACTGGAATCTCATTAAAAGAAAGATTTTCATGAATGTCAGCACTCACAGAGGAATCCACTTCCACAACATCGCTAATATGCTTTCTAAGCATGGAGACATGGAATATTGGATGAACAGAGGACAACTCGGAAGGCAACTCGACCTCATAATCTACCTTACCAACACGACTAAGAATTTTGTAAGGACCAACATAATGG
>NW_025855412.1:0-3113 GCF_002878395.1 Capsicum annuum
TGTATGGCTTGGTTAGTTGAGGATATTGTAAGTGTATCATCTGAATAGTGCAGGAAAGTTATTATGGATAGAAGTATTAGAGAATATGAGAAAGATGCTTTATGAGTGTTTGTTTAAAAGTGCATATGTGGGTATGAAGATAGGATTGAATGTCATGTTTGTATACATACGGATGGATGCTTTGAGTATTTGTGAATGTCTAATACAAAGTTGAAGGTGATTGCTGGAGCGGCAATAAGAATTATGCAGGAGATGAGAAATTGTGAAATATAGGGTGTACTGAATTCTTGATTCAGACTAGTACTACAGTATTATGTGGTGCGTCTTGTGATTTTGAGTTAGGATTAAAGATGATAAGGGGATTTAGTTCAGTTTAAGGGGAAAGTATAGTTGAGAAAGTATTTTAGAAGTATGTCTAATCTAGAAAGTAAGAAGTTTCATTGCCTAAGGTTTGGTAATTCTATCCTAGTTTACGAGTTATATGTCTATATTCCATGCTATAGAGTAGTATCATTGTCGTGATTCCTTAGTTGGATGTCTTGTGTAACTTTCTTTGCTCCTTAATGCTACTAGGACTTCTTTAAAAAGAGTGTTGAAGAGATACTCCAATTACGGCGGTTTTCCACCTTTTCACCCAGTCCTACTATTCGAAGTCCAATAATGCGTATGACCATCCCAAAAGATAATATATTCCATCCGTGTAAGTTGCGAACTTAGTTCAGTCCAAGCATCATGTTCAGATTCAGTTATTTAGACATGTTCAGACTCAGTTCATAAGAGTTCAACGCATAATCTCAAATTTTCCAAGTATTTTAGTTCAGACAGTGTAATACCCTGGTACGATCTAAGTCTTATTGCCTCATGATTCGTACTTGCATAGGTTATCACTCCTGAATTCAATATGTATGATTGGATCATGAACACTTTAAGAGAATCCTAAACTCTCAGCTCTAGAAGCAAGTAAAGTCAAGTCATCTCAGAATTCAGTTTCATGATAAAAGTTTAGATGTTTGAGATTAGTGTATCCTTTCTTAGAGGACATATAATGTCCGCGTTATTTCATACCTTTAAGGATTCAACAATTTCCTACCCATCATTCGGGGATGAATGATCCCAAGGGGGAGATAATGTGACACTCCGCATTTTTTGGGCTAGAAATTAAAGAATCGTTTCTATGCTTATAGACTCAGACTAGATGATTCCTTGATAATATATGTGTGGTGATAAATCCTACAGTGTGGGAATACCTTTGGATATGATTTGAGGTCACAAAAACCCCCTAACTCTAAGACAAGTTGAAAACATTTCTACCGATTAAGTTTTTGTGGATGTTAAAACTTGAGTCAACTTCTATCAAATATAACTTCTTCTATATACTTAATTAGAGGGCCTACTATATATAAAATTAAAGGTCTTCGAAGTAGCTTTCCAACGATACCAATTTTGCCTAAATCGGACAACCGACCAAAAAGTTATAGCCATTTTCGTGAGAGGCAGTAGCTCAGGGCGATAAGCCCGCGGCGCCCTGGCTATTCCAGCCAGTGTATTTTTCTGCAATTAGCTCCACGTTTTCCAGGGGCATTTGGGTCAATTCCACACCTATTAATTCAGCCTAAACACCAAATTTTAACCCTAAAACAGCACTTTAGACCCCCAAATCCAAATTCTCTCCAAAATTCCTCTCAAGAACATCCCTTAGGGTTTTAACCCAAAGATCAATATATCTTAAGATTTCACCATGAGTTTTCAATAATTCTTCAAGATTCGGAATCCCCATTGTGAGGGCTACAAGAATCACCCATCAATCATACGTATAGCATCCCAAAAGCTAGAGTTCATTCAAAAACTTCTAATTTAAGGTACGTGGGGTTTTCCTAAAAATTCATGGGCAAAGAAACCTTCTTTAATTCATGCTAAAGATTTAGAAATCATGATTTTTCAGAAAGGGTTTGAATTTTATCATTACTAGCATGTTTTAGAAGCTTTAATTAATATTGTTTGGTCTTTAGGCCTTCCCCCGAAGTGATTTGAAATCCTATATATATGTACGTATGTGTTTTAATGTGATGTTTGAATTAAGAGCATGACTCATATGAAATCCCTCTCTTGATATAATTTTTTTCCATTTTTCATATGATATGGATTGTCTTAAAAAGCATGATATGAAATGTCTTGATTTATACTATGACTTGAATATGATTTTGGAATCAAAAGAGAGGGTTGTGCATGTTGATAAATGTTGAATATCTAAGGGAAAGAGCTGCATGGTTTGACGAAGATTTCAGAACCACCACATTGTTATTGAAAGAATGATAATCTTTGCATAGTTTTGACTTGTGCTTTCGAAACATGAAATCTCTTATACTATTTGCATGTTTGGGTGGTCGAAATTGAGTTTTGATGAAAGAATCATGCATGATGCATTATGGCTCAGAAATAGTACTTGCAAGCCTTGATGTGATGACACCACTCAGATAATGTCGTGTTAATTCAGAACATAATAGAATGTATGTTTGAAATTAGATTTTTAGAATTTGAAACTAGAATGATGCATGTTTCAGAACAGACTAAAATTAGGAATAAAGAGAGTTTAGGTGGTTCCCCGAAGAAGGCACGAGTTCAGACAACTCATTGCCCAAAACCGTGATTTGCCGATCTGAGTATATTACTATACGCTGGCCTAGTGCCCTATGGCGTATCAGACTTAGACACTCCAACCCTTGCAACACACTTGGGTTGGGGGCTTTCTCGCCGAGTCAATGGCGAATTCTATATAGCCTGTTGAATATCAGACTTGTAGGGGAGTGCCACCTAACTCAGAAGTAATACAAAGATCAGAAACTGCATTGACAAAAAGGTTTTATGATTCTAAAAAATGCTCATGTGTTTTGAAATTTATATCATATATGATGTTTCATGACTAGCTCTCAACTATTTTATTTATATTAAAAACTTTATTTTGGATTGATCTGCTTACCAGTACATCTGTATTGACCCCCTACCTTCCAGGTTTTGAGGCACAGTCTAGGGGTCCTGATAAGCAGTAGATTTCTTCAGACAGAAGTGCAGAGCCCAGTCGGTGAGCCTTCTTTTTTTCAGAAGGCCTATTTATT
>NW_025855413.1:0-1597 GCF_002878395.1 Capsicum annuum
TTGAAGTGTGCTTTTGGAGTTACTTCTAGAAAGTTTTTTGGATTCATTGTGCGACACTGAGGAATTAAAATTGATCAAGACAAGGTCGATGCAATTTTGAAGATGTACGAGCCTCAAAACATTCATGAGCTAAAAAGCCTTCAAGGAAGGTTATCATATTTAAGGAGGTTCATCTCAAACTTGGCCGGATAATGTCAACCATTTAGTTGTCTCAAATGGGACCAAGCTTGTTGTAATGCCTTTGAGAGTATCAAATCATACTTAATGAAGTCACTGGTTCTTGCGGTGCCCATACCTAAAAAGCCATTGATACTCTACATCGTGGCATAAGAAAGGTCAGTTAGAGCACTACTGGCTCAAGAAAATAGTGAAGGCAAAGAAAACTCTCTTTACTATCTGAGCAGAATGATAACACTAAATGAGCTAAAGTATTTCCCAACTAAAAAGTTTTGTTTGGCATTAGCATTCTCAATTCAAAAAATGAAGCACTACTTTCAGGCTCATGTTGTTCGGCTTATCTATAGGGCAAATTCTATCAAGTTTGTAATGTCAAAACCAGTCCTTAGTGACCAACTTGTAAGATGATACCTTCAATTTCAACAGTTTGAGATTCTGTATGTTCCCCAAAAGTATGTAAAGGGACAAGGTTTGGCTAACTTCTTGGCAGAACACCCGATACCAGATGATTGGGAACTGAGAGATGAACTTCTTGATGAAGATGTAATGGTTATTGAAGCTAGACCCCCATGGAAAATGTACTTTGATGGTGTTGCACATCGAGATAGAGATGGTGCCGGTGTGGTGTTCGTCACTTCACGAGAAGAGGTCATCTCATACTCTTTTACACTTACAAACCATTTCTCTAATAATGTCACTGAATATCAAGATTTAATACTTGGACTTGAGATGGCAGTTGACATGAAACAACTGTAATTACAAGTGTTTGGTGACTCCCAACTAGTGATCAAGCAGCTTTTGGGAAGCTATAAAGTCAGAAAGCCTAAGCTAGGACCATATCATGATTATGCACAGAAGTTAATGGGGTGGCTTGGAGAAGTAAACCTCCAACATATGCCAAGGAGAGAAAATAAGCAAGCTGATGCCCTAGCTGCTTTGGCCTCAGCCCTGACCCTTCCAAATCAAACACAAGTTACTGTCCGCAAAGAATGGGTAGTACTGCCTTCAAATGAGGATGTAGAAAATAAGGTTGAATACCTAGTTGCCATGTCTGTAGCTGTTAAAGAAAATTGGTAACAACCTATCATAGATTACTTATGTTATGGGATACTTCCAGAAGATCCAAGGAGAAAGACTGACATTCATCATCGTTCACCTCTCTTCCTCTCAAGAGATTTGTAGACGACAGAAACTTCTTTAGATTTCTTATCTCTCTCCCTCAATACAAGATCAAGATGTCCTTTGGCTTTCAAATATATCCCTGACTTTTTAATTATTATGGTTTTATCAACAAGGACGGATCGTGCTTGGTCATAGGAAGTCGCAAGTCCAAAAAAAGACCCTAATAGATTTTGCAAAGGAGAAATATCTACCCCCATCCCACTCATGTCATTGAGTATGAATTCGACATCATCTTGGA
>NW_025855414.1:0-1182 GCF_002878395.1 Capsicum annuum
TAGAAACCCACACTACATTTATCTTTAATTTATTTATTTATTTATTTATTTTTTCCATGTGTTAGTCTATAGTAGCGGTCTACGCATAATTAGGAGATCAACCGATGCACTCCTTATGGAGTAAGTCTGCGATAGACCAAGCGAATCAATGGACCCTCAAAGCACTAGGATATTGTTTATTGTAATATTTTTAATTTAACATATTATTGAGGATCCATCGATTACGAGTGTCTATGGTAGACTTTAGTATCTCTTTGATGACTGATATAGGTCATGATCTATGACAGTCTATTAAGTATCACCAACAGTTCAAAAAACACAATTACTGTTCCAACGGTAACAAACGGCTAGTTTTGTATTCCTTCAATATTTACACTTATTTTTACCTCATATATAATGTCCACCATCCCTCATTATTTTATTTCATTAACTTTATTTTTATTTTAAAATTCTATAATGTCTCAAGAATCGCAAACATCCAATTATAAAAAGCCTCTAATTTTTCATTGTGGAAATGTGGTTGTCTTGAGGACGCCATGCACGGACTCAAATCCAGGTCGCAAATTTTATAATTGTTCAATTGCGAAGATGCACTATTAGAAATTAACCCTATGGCAATGGTTCAAAAATCATTGCGATAGATATAGAAACCATTGCCATAGAGCTACCACAACGGTTTTATATGTGTTTCATATGTTACCGTTAGGATAGACCTATTTAACGACTTTTGCAATGGTTACAAAAACCATTGCAATAGGTCTGTCTATTGCTATGGTTTTTATCAGTCTTATTGAGATGGTTCGAATTATCTATTGCAACAGTTCCTAACCATTCCAATAGACTGTATTGTAACGGTTAAGAGACATTGCAATAGACTGTATTACTAGGGTGAAGAACCGTTTCAATAGATTGTAGTGCAACGGTTAAGAACTGTTGTACTATACTCTATTTCATTGACAAAGAAAGTTGCAATAATCCTGTTACAATAATTATTGATCTTTTGCAATGGTGTTTCACTACCTATGGCAATGGTTTTTGACACCTATTGCAACAATTTTTGAATCTTTTGCAATATTTTTCTGCTACATATTTCAACGTTTGCCACCTATTATTGGAGCTAGTTCAAATACCAATTGATATATATAGAGAGAGATAGAAAATTATATTAATACACAATTATAT
>NW_025855415.1:0-5115 GCF_002878395.1 Capsicum annuum
ATTGTGAAGGGCCGTCCAAGCACATATGTAGACTTTGACAATTATTAGCTGTCATTTGCAGTGATTATGACATAATTTGCAGAAACAAGACAATAATAAGAGGTCAGCCGGCTTAGGACAAAAGGAAATGGTCCAAAAGACTACTTTTTAAGAATACTAAATGTGATTCTTGAATACCTATAGATGGACAAATGTAGGATATGTTCACAGAGGTGGAGGTAGGGTTCTAATTACGGGTTCAGTAGAACTCACTGAACGGACCATTTTTGGGTCAATTTGGTGTGCTATAGTCCATGGTTTTTGTGGTGGGCCCGGGGTCAGAGCGTGATTTTGGCCGAAAATCGATCGGGCTGCATCCTAGTATGGGTCATTGTGTTTTTTTTGGGCAGTTTGGGGTGATCAAACAGGCGAAAAGGCGCGAATGAGCCATTTTTGGGTTAATTCGGTGTGCTATAGCCCATGGTTTTCAGGGTGGGGTTCGGGTGTGATTTTGGTTGAAAATTGACCGAGCTACCCCAGGTAGGCTAGGGAGTGGCCTAGTGTGGGCCATTACGATTTTTTAGGCGGTTTGGTGGTCAAAAGGGAGAAACAGCGTGAGCGGGCCATTTTCAGGCCAATTATGTGTGCTATAGCCCACGGTTTTTGGGGAGAGCCCGGGATTCAGGCATAATTTTGGTCAAAAGTCGATCGGGCTATCCCAGGCAGGCTGCGGAGCGGCCTAATTTAGTCTATTGTGATTTTTTGGGAGGTTTGGGTGGTCAAACGGGCGAAACAACGCGAACGAGCCATTTTCAGGCCAATTTGATGTGCTATAGGCCACGATTTTATAGGTAGGCCCAGGGTCCGGGTGTGATTTTGACTGAAAATTGATCGGGCTGCCCCAGGTAGGCAGGGGATTAGCCTAGTGTGGGTTATTGTGTTTTTTTGTGCGCTTTGGGTGGTCAAACAGGCGAAACGGCAGAAACGGACCATTTTCGGGCCAATTCGGTGTGATATAGCCCACTGTTTTAGGGTTGGGCACGGGGTTCAGGCATGATTTTAGCCAAAAATTGACCGGCTTCCCAAGGCGGGCTGGGGTGCAGCCTTGTGTGGGCCATTGTTTTTTTTTTGGGCGGTTTGGGTGGTCAAACAGGTGAAACGGCGTGAACGGGCCATT
Source organism: Capsicum annuum (assembly GCF_002878395.1). Lineage (NCBI taxonomy): Eukaryota > Viridiplantae > Streptophyta > Magnoliopsida > Solanales > Solanaceae > Capsicum > Capsicum annuum. The sequence continues at coordinate 1,157 of NW_025855415.1, forward strand.
ATCGGATCAATTCGGTATAGCCCATGGTTTTCGGGGTGGGCTAAGGGTCCAGGCATGATTTTGGACGAAAATCGACTGGGCTGCCCCAGGCAGGATGAAGAGCGGACTAGTGTGGGCCATTGTGGTTTTTTGGCCGTTTTGGGTGGTCAAACGGGCAAAACAGAGCGAACGAGCCATTTTTTAGCCAATTTGATATGATATAGCCATTGTTTTTAAGGTGAGGCCGGGGTCTGGGTGTGATTTTGTCCAAAAAATGACCGAGCTGCCCCAGACAGGCAGGGGAGCAGCCTAGTTGGGCCATTTTGGATTTTTGGGTGATTTGGGTGGTCACACGGGCGAAAGGGCGCGAACAATCCATTTTTGGGTCAATTCGGTGTGCTATAACCCACAGTTTTTGGGGTGGGCCTGGGGTCCAGGCGTGATTTTTGTCAAAAATTGAATGGGCTTCCCCAGGCAAGCTGGGGAACGACCTAGTATGGGTCTTTGTGGTTTTTTGGGCAGTTTGTGTGGTCAAATAGGCGAAACAACGCTAATGGTCCACTTTCGAGAAAATTCGGTGTGCTATAGCCTACAATTTTTGGGGTGGGCCTGGGGTTCGAGCATGATTTTGGCTAAAAATTGATCGGGCTGCAAAAAGAAGGTTGGGAATCGGCCTTGTATGGGCCATTGTTGTTTTTTGCGCGCTTTGGGCAGTCAAACGGGAAAAACGACATGAACAGGCAGTTTTTGGGCCAATTTGATGTGCTGTAGCCCACGGTTTTTGGGGTAAGCCGGGGTCCGAGCGTGATTTTGGTTGAAAATCGATCTGGCTGCCCTAGGCAGGCTGGAGAGAGCCCTAGGGTAGGCCATTGTGTTTTTTTGGCTTTTTGGGTGGTCAAACGGGCGAAACGGTGCAAATGGCATTTTTAAGCCAATTCATGTGCTATAGCCTACGGTTTTTAGGGTGGGCCCAGGGTTTGGGCATGATTTTAGTCGAAAATTGATCGGGCTACCCCAGGCAGGCTGGGGAGTGGCTTAATATGGGCCATTGTATTTTTTTGAGCAGTTTAGGTAGTCAAATGGGCGAAACGATGCGAACAGGCTATTTTCGGGCTAATTAAGTGTGCTACAGCCCACGTTTTTTGGGGTGGCCTCAGATTCCGAGCATGATTTTAGCCAAAAATCGACCGGGTTGCCCCAGGCAGGTTGGAAAGTGGCCTAGTCTGGGCCATTGTGGTTTTTTGGGCAGTTTAGGGTAGTCAAACGGGCGAAAAGGCGTCAACGGGCTATTTTTGTGCCAATTAGATGTGCTATAGCCCACAGTTTTTCGAGGTGGACCCGGGGTTCGAGCGTGATTTTTGCTAAAAATCGACCAGGCTGCCCCAGGAAGGCTGGGGAGCGGTCTAGTATGGGCCATTGTGATTTTTTGTACGCTTTGGGTGGTCAAATGGAAAAAGGCACAAACGGTCATTTTTGGGCCAATTCGATGTGTTATAGCCCATGATTTTTGGGTTGGGCATGGGGTTCAAGTGTAATTTTGGCTAAAAATTGACTGGTTGCCCCAAGTGGGCTGGGGAGCAGCCTTGTGTGGGCGATTATAGTTTTTTTGGGTGGTTTGGGTGGTCAAACGAGTGAAACGACGTGAACGGGCCATTATCAGACCAATTTGGTATGCTATAGCCCACGGTTTTTGGGGTGGGCCAAGGGTCCAGGCGAGATTTTGGCCTAAAATCAACCAGGCTGCCCCAGGCAGGATATGGAGCTGCTTAGTGTGGGCCATTGTAGTTTTTTGGGCATTTTGGGAGGTCAAACGGGCAAAATGGTACGAACGGGCTATTTTTTTAGCCAATTCAATGTGCTATAGCCCACTGTTTTCGAGATAGGTCTGGGGCCCGAGCGTTATTTTGGCGAAAAATTGATTGGGCTACCCTAGGCAGGCAGAGGAGCGGCCTAGTTGGGCCATTATAGATTTTTGGGAAGTTTGGGTGGTCAAACGGGTGAAAGAGTGCGAACGGGCTATTTTCGGGCCAATTCAGTGTGCTATAGGCCATGATTTTTGGGGTGGGCTCGGGGTCTAAGCGAGATTTTGGCCAAAAATTGATCGGGCTACCCCAGACAGGCTGGGGAGCGGATTAGTGTGGGCCATTATGTTTTTTTGGGCAGTTTGGGGTGGTCAAACGGGCGAAACGAAGTGAACGGGCCATTTTCAGGCCAATTTGTGTGTGCTATAACTACGATTTTTGGGTTGAGTTTGGGGTCCCGGCGTAATTTTAATCGAAAATCGACCGGGCTGCCCCAGGTAGGCTAGGGAGCAGCCTAGTCTGTGCCGTTGTGGTTTTTTGGGCGGTTTGGATGGTCAAACGGGTGAAATGGCACGAACGGGCCATTTTTGAGTTAATTCGTTGTGCTATAGCCTATGATTTTTAGGATAGGCCCGGGTTCCGAGTGTGATTTTGTCCAAACATCGACCAGGCTGTCCTAGGCAGGCTGGGGAATGGACTAGTGTAGGCCATTGGAATTTTTTGGGTGGTCAAACAGGCGAAATGATGCGAATGGGCCATTTCGGGTTAATTTGGTGTGCTATAGACCATGGTTTTTGGGGTGGTCCCGGGGTTCGGGCATGATTATGGTCGAAAATCGATTGGATTGTCCCAAGCAGGCTAGAAAGCAGCCTAGTGTGAGCCATTGTGGTTTTTTGGGTGGTCAAACGAGTGAAACGACGCGAACGAGCGTTTTTGGGGCCAATTTGGTGTGCTATATAGCCCATGGTTTTTGGGGTAGGCCCGGGGTCCGGGCTTGATTTTAGCCTAAAATCGATCGTGTTGCCCCAAGCAGGCTGGGGATCGGTCTAGTGTGGGCCATTGTAGTTTTTTGGGCGGTTTGGGTGGTCAAACGGACGAAACGACATAAACGGGTTATTTTTTGGCCAATTCGATGTGCTATAGCTCACGGTTTTCTGGATGAGCCAAGGGTCGGACGTGATTTCGATGAAAAATTGACCCGACTGCCCCAGGCAGGTTGGGGAGCGGCTTAGTGTGGGCTATTGTGTTTTTTTGGGGCAATTTGAGTGGTCAAACAGGCGTAACGACGCGAAAGGGCCATTTTTAGGCCAATTCGGTGTGTAATAACCCATAATTTTTGGGGTGGGACTAGGGTCAGATCGTGATTTTAGCCAAAATTCAACCAGGCTGCCCCAGGAAGGCTGAGGAATGACATAGTGTGGGTCATTATGATTTTTAGACTGTTTGGGTGGTCAAACGGTGTGAACAGGCAATTTTCAAGCCAATTCGGCGTGCTGTAGCCTACGGTTTTTGGGGTGGGACCCGAATTTGAGCATAATTTTAGCTGAAAATCGACCGGGAAGCCCTAGGCAGGTTTGGGAGCGTCCTAGTGTGGGCCATTATTGTTTTTTGGGCGGTTTGGGTGGTTATACATGTGAAACGGCACGAATGGGCTATTTTCGGGCAAATTCAGTGTGCTATAGCCCACGGTTTTTGGGGTGGGCCTAGGGACCGGGCGTGATTTTGGCTGAAAATTGATCGGGCTGCCCTAGGAAGGTTGGGGAGCGGCCTAATATAGGCCATTATGATTTTTTAGGCAGTTTGGGTGGTCAAACGGGCGAAACGACACGAACGGGCCATTTTTGGTCTAACTCGATGTGCTATAGCCCACGGTTTTTGGGGTGTGCCCGAGGTCCGGGCATGATTTTTACTGAAAATTGATCGGGTTGTCCCAAGCCCCAGGTAGGCTGGGGAGCGGCCTAGTGTGGGCCATTGCAGTTTTTTGGGCGATTTGGGTGGTCAAACGAGGGAAGCTGATACAAGAGCAACAAGGGAAGCACAAAACAACTCCAAAACAGTCCGCAAATCTTAAGGATCCGAGGACCTTTTAGGAGACCACTCTCGGATTCTCTACCAACAACAAGAATACAATATATAATGGTTTGTTTTAACACCAAAACAGCAACAAGAACAAGAACA
>NW_025855416.1:0-4923 GCF_002878395.1 Capsicum annuum
AGAAAGGTGAATGCCCGAAGAAGGCGTTTGAGACACAAGGGCTCATCGCTGGAAAACGTGTTTGCCGACATGGAATATTGGTACCAGGCTAAGTGTCTTGTGTACTTGACTTCATGGCATTCCCAAATTGGGACTATCGGTAGGAGCTCGGGCTAAGTGATCTTGGGCACTACCATTGGGTCGAGACACTATGCTATGTGATCTTGTGTGTCTCTCCCTCACTTATACTCTAATCTCGGCGGCAACCGAGGACAGTTGGTGTAAATTATGTAGGGTATTCCACCTAGCTCAGTTGCATTTCATTGTTGTTGAGAAACTATTGCATTACACCCATGTGTTTTCAAATGATTTGATACGAAATTGCTTTATAATGGCTCTCAACTATGTATTGTAAAAAAAATATTATGTTTTATTTTGATATCTCTGCGTGCCAGTACTTTTGTGCTGACCCCCTTCCCTCTTCAACCTCTCAGGTTCAAAGGCCCAGTCTAGGGGTCAAGAGAATCAGTAGATCTTTCAGACAAAGCTGTAGAGACAAGTGGTGAGCCTTCTATGTTTCGAAAGGTCTTATGTCCTGTAGTCCTTTTATCTTATATTTAGTTTTAGGGTCTACTGGGGGCCTTATCCCAGTTTATATACGGTTACTTGACTCAGTCATTTGTTAGAGATTTTCGCAGATAATTGTTTAGAGGTTAATTGATGTTGAGGGAACCTTATCTCCCCGTTATTGTTTCTTTTCATATTTATGACCATGTTTCCGAATTATTGTGTTTTTCCGCATTACTTTGATCATATGAATTAGGTGCATAATTACCAGATTGATAGGGGTGTTTCGGGCCTTCATGGTTCGAAATGCTCATCACGGCCAGGCCCTGGTTCAGGTTGTGATAAGCTTGGTATCAAAGCTACTCCTGTGTCATCCTTGTCGATGTGGGCTAGAGTTTAAACTGAGTATAGGCGAATCCCGATAAAGTCGGGGCAAACCTCAGTCCTGAGTATAGGCAAATCCCATTCGGTGGGGCAAACCTCAGCGAGGGCGCTGAGTCCCTAAGAGGGGTGTATGTGACACCCCAACTTAGGAAGGAGTCTCACATCGGCAAAACACAGGAGGGATGCTGGGTGTATAAGTGAGAAAGACTTACTCCCTAGTGACGCATTTTAAAGCCGTGCGGGCCTGGGCCTAGAGCGGACAATATCACTAGTGGATTAGGTGGAGGCAGGGGTATCTCGGGCCTGTGTGGTTAGGGGCCTCAGGCCGGGTCGTGATAGAATGGTATCAAAGCATGGTTCATGGTCCCAGAGTGTCTGTGAAATCACGTCAGGTAGAGTCTTGTTTATGCGTGTGTAGCGCGCCACACTTATAAGCAGGAGGCTGCTAGGCGTTTAGGAAATATTTCCCTTCTTTGTGATTTAGTTCATGCTTCAGAGTCTGAACTGTCCCCTAATCAATGATTACTTGTGTTTCAGAAACACAGTTATGCCTCCACGTCGTATCGTCTATCAGAATGCTCAGGCAAATGAGGTCCGTCCCACCCATGGGATGCGAACCCATAACAGGGCTCACACTCTAGAATTTTTCCCTACTCTTGGAGTCCTGACTAGTCTACCTCGACCTTCGTGGACTAATACCAACCGTCCCCCAACTGCTCAGAGAGATATTTCAAATGCAGAATTTAGACGGTCCATTCATATGCTGACACAGTTGGTAGCTAACCAGGCTCAACGATTGGAAGGTGTTGGTTCTACATCTGTTACGTCTAAGGCTACTAGAATCGAACATTTCATAAAGATGAACCCACCTAAATTCACTGGCACCAAGGTGGAGGAAGATCCACAGGTGTTCGTGGATGAGATGGAAAAAATCTTTAAGGTGATACATATGGATGAGGTTGAAAGGGTGGAGCTAGCAATCTATCAGCTCAAGGACGTTGTGAATCAGTAGTATGCCGACTGGGAAGATGAAAAAGGTGAAAGTGCTGAGCCCACAATTTAGGGCAAATTTGTGGAAGCTTTCCTTGATCGATTCTTTCCTCTGGAGTTGAAGGAGACCAAAGCGAAAGAGTTTATGAATCTGAAGCAGGGCAGTATGAGTGTCCAGGAGTACACCTTGAAGTTTAATAAACTAGCCCACTATGCACCAGAGTTGACTAGTAATATGAGAGCTCGGATGAGGAAATTTGCATCTGGCCTTGCTGATAACCTGGTACTTGAGTGCCAGGGTCTATGTTGAATAAGGAGTTAGACTTTGCTCAACTGACTGTTCATATGCAGTAGGTGGAAGAGAAGCAAAAAAAGATTGTTGAATCTAGAGAGAAAGACAGACAGGCTAAGAGAGCTAGATCTGCGGACCAGCACCAGAGTCAGCCGCAGAGTGGTAACTAGGGTAATAAGTGGTCAAAGAAGAAGAAGTTTTAGAATAATGCACAGTCAGCAGCCAGCGCCCCAACACCCAGACCACCGATAGACAGACAAACTCAGAGTTTTTAGACTCCTCATGGGTCCAAAGCTCTAGGTACACAGTCTCAGGGCAGTGTGGCCCAGTAGTGTCGTACACATCCACGGTGTGAGGTTTACGAAAGGAATCATCTAGGGAAGTGCTGGTTTGAGGGGAAAAACTACTATACTTGTGGCAAAGTGGATCACCTTCAGAGAGATTGTCCTTCTGCTGGAGTAAATGCGGAGGGGGCTAAGTCCCAAGCCACCTCCACAACTCCTTTTCCTAAGGGTGCCCTTCAGCTGCCAAAAGCGGTCGCAACCGGTTATATTCTTTGACTAACTGCCAAGAGGCGGAACTTCACCAAATGTTATCATCGGTATGTTACAAATCTTTTCTCGTGATGTTTATGTATTGCTTGATCCCGGGTCTACTTTATCTTATGTGACCCCTTATGTGGCTGTTGGTTACGGGTTTGAGCCCGAAGTTATTGTAGAAACCTTCTCTGTTTCTACTCCTGTAGGTGATTCTATTGTTGCTATAAGGGTATATAGAAATTGTGTCATGTCTATTCACAGTAGGGAAACTGTGGCAGACCTTATAGAACTAGATATGATAGATTTTGATGCCATCCTTGGGATGGACTGGCTCTATTCGTGTTATGCGACCCTTGATTGCAAAACCCGAAAGGTCACTTTTTCTTTCCCGAATGAGACACCAATTGTATGGGCAGGGAGTTCTGTGGAACCTAGAGGTCACTTTATCACTTATCTTACAGCCCAAAAGCTTATCTCCAAAGGTTGTACGTATCATCTAATCCGAGTAAAAGACTCAAAAGTTGGAAACCTTTCTCTGCAGTCATTCCCTGTAGTGAATGAATTCCCAGAAGTCTTTCCCGAAGATCTCCCAGGGATACCCCCTGATAGGGAGATAGATTTTGGCATTGATGTGTTTCCAGACACTCTTCATATTTTTATTTCGCCATAAAGAATGGCTCTCGCGGAACTAAAGGAGTTAAAGGAACACCTTGCAGACCTCCTAGACAAAGGTTTTATTCATCCTAGTGTTTCCGTATGGGGTGCACCCGTTCTCTTCATGCGAAAGAAGGATGGGTCCCTTCGGATGTGCATAGACTACCGTCAGTTCAATAAGGTCAGAATTAAAAATAAATATCCTCTTCCTAGGATTGACGACCTCTTTTACCAGCTTCAGGGTGCCAAGTGTTTTTCAAAAATAGACCTTCATTCGGGTTATTATCAGTTGAAAGTTAAGGAGTCAGACATACCCAAGACAGCCTTCCGAACTAGATATGGTCACTACGAATTTCTAGTCATTTCCTTCAGGTTGACTAACACCCCTGCAGCCTTCATGGATCTTATGAATAGAGTGTTCCGTCAGTTTCTTGACTTTTTCGTCATTGTATTTATTGATGATATTCTGATCTATTCTAAGAGTAAAGAGGATCACGCCAATCACCTCCGAATTATTCTTCAGACCCTTAAGGATCATCAGCTATATGCCAAATTTTGTAAGTGTGAATTCTTGTTAGACGCTATTGCCTTCCAGGGACATATTGTGTCTAGTGACGGGATAAGAGTGGATCCCTAGAAAGTTGAAGCAGTGAGAAAATGGCCCAGACCCACGACTCCAACCGATATTTGGAGCTTCTTGGGTTTAGCGGGGTATTACAGAAGGTTCGTAGAAAGTTTTTCTTCCATAGCTGCTCCGCTTACTAAACTGACTCAGAAAAAGATGAAGTTTGCGTGGTCTGACTTGTTTGAAAATAGTTTTGAGAAGTTGAAGGACAAGTTGACTACTGGTCCTGTTTTGACCCTTTCCGAGGGTGTAGATGATTTTGTGGTTTATTGTGATGCATCCCGTGTGGGACTTGGTTGTGTATTGATGCAGCATGGTAAGGTAATAGCTTATGCATCTGGCCAGTTAAAGGTGCATGAGCACAATTACCCTACTTATGACTTGGAGTTAGCAGACGTGGTGTTTGCACTTAGAATCTGGAGGCACTATCTCTATGGAGTGCATGTTGATATTTATACTGACCATAAGAGTTTACAGTATGTTTTCTCACAGAAAGAATCGAACCTCAGGTAGAGGCGCTGGATGGAGCTTTTGAAAGACTATGATATGAGTCTGCATTACCATTCGGGCAAGGCAAATGTTGTAGCCGACACCCTCAGCAGGTTGTCTATGGGCAACCATTCTCAGGTAGAAGAAGGAAAGAAAGAGATGGTGAAGGATATTCACCGCCTTGCAAATCTGGAAGTGCGACTCTTAGATTCCGAAGATGGAGGGGTGACTGTTCATGAGTTAGCTAAGTCACCTCTTTGTGCTGAAGTTAAGGAGAAGCAGGTTAAAGATCCCATCTTGATGCAAATCAAGAAAGATGTGGGTCAACAAAAGGTTATGTCATTTGAAATTGGTGGTGATGGTATTCTGAGATTTCAGGGTAGGTTGTGTGTTTCGAATGTCGA
>NW_025855417.1:0-9189 GCF_002878395.1 Capsicum annuum
TTTTTGTGAAGTTTCCTCTTCCACAAGCAATGCTATCTGATAACGCTCAAATTACATGTCAATTTAGTGCAAGGCGATCGTCGTTAATATATTACCCAACTTTGGAGTCGGGGTCAAATCCACAGGGCACAATGTCAGTGGCAATTAAACTAGTTTAAAACTGAAGCTACAAGTTAAATTCAAATAAATGATTCGAAAAGATAAAATGGGGGTTTTGGAGATTAGCATATAATTGTTGGTCACTTTGGTTTCAGTGTTTGTAAGAGTTTGCAGTTAAGCATGTAAAACAAGGCACAAATTCAAAGATTTTCATCCCAACAACCACAATCTACCAAATTAATCACAACTAGATTAAAGTCAAATAAAAAAAACCGTGGAATATAATCACGATTTATACTTTAAAGAGAATTTGACTAAGGATCATACCTTGTGATCTTGTTTAAGATAGGAAAATGCTAAAATGAAAGTCCAATATACTTATCCAGGGTTCATTCTTGAGATACAATCTTTAGAGTTTGAATTGAGGTGTAAAACGAGAAAAATTCCTTCAGTAAATTGGCTTAATACAGTTCATATGCGATTACCATTGTTGGTCGATGCAAAATTTCAGCTCACTATTGGCTCGAGGCATAGTTTTGAGCATCCAAACCTTTTGTAACCCCTTCTGACTTATGCTATCACCTGAAAACACCCAAAAAAAGATGAAAAATGTTAGAAAACATCAAGAAAAATTCCTTGGATTGCTTCCCAAGAAGCGCCTTAGTTAAAGTCGGCACATCTTTTGACAATTATTTATGTCTCCTCTTAGAGGATTTGAATCGTTGGCCCAAATTTCGATCAATATATATTCTAGATACTTTGGGAAAAGGTAAGGGAACAATGATATATATTCTATCTTGCTACTTTGAAGACTTGAACTTTTTACCCAACTTCACATCAAACTTCTGAATGGGCTCGTTGGGTATTAGTGAGAACATCAATAGACCATTAGTTAAACATCAAATTTTAAACTTCTTGGCCTTCAAGTTAGGGACTTCATTTAGCCCTTTTGGAATGCGAAACTCCAAAATATAAGGATTTTGTACTGGTTCGACATTCATCAAATCCAAAAAGCATAATGTTGAAACTTGATTGGAATGAGGTTGTCTTCCCAATTTCAGAGTCACATTCTTCTTAAAATTCTCACCCCAAAATTAACTAGAGCCTTTATAAAGGATTTTCTTATCTTTTTCTTTCAACTCTAGTACCATTTCCTCGATTTTAGCATCCGTTATTATTTTTGGTTCGGTTGGTTCGAAAATCACCATGAATAATTCAACATCAAGCTCACCATCAACCACATGGTGTGATACCTTTTCTTTATCAACCTCATTTTGAAGATTGGACACATTTGAAAATGTCAACATTGATTGATGCAAGAGATGCATGTCCGCTCCCAATATAGTTTCCTAATCTAAGATAGTTAGAAGCATTCATTCAACACCATAGTATCTGGCATGTTGTTCTTTTTTTTTCACATCATGAGACATATCAGACTCATAAGAAGAACTAGCATTTTTTAGTATAACTAGGGGAGGAGGCATTTGGACAATCACTATAATGTCCATCTTGACCATCACATAAAGAACAATCATACTCCTAATAGGATCAAGATGGTGAAATAACCTCTTTTCGACAAGCATATTTATAATTTTTCCAAAAATGGGTCCACCACAACATGAGATCCTAAATAATTAAAGTTTTCACCCAGAAATCTTACTTCAAATATAGGGTAAAATCAAAATCCACAACAAATAACTAATTAAATAGATAAATAAACAACACCCATGCACTAATCACCACCTAATCAAGGATAACCCCGAGAGGAAGAATTAGTTACTCATAAATATAAGAAGTAAAGATATACCAAAATTTCCACCAAATTGATCAATGAAAGAAAAGAGAATTCAAATCCAAACTTAAATTTCAATAAACCTTTAATGAAAATTGTCAATCCTTCACTTAGGAATTACTCTAATATTTTCTTAGCTCAAGAATAATACAATATTCTTCCAAAGGTAAAAAATTGATGATAGGTTAACAATGGATAAAAATAAGCAAAAAACCCCTCTTTAACCCTAAATTCCATAGTTGCCAAATAATATAAAAATGCCAGCATCCTTTTTACATGCTTGAGCATATTTTAATTCTTCCCTTGAATATTTTCCACCCTTCCGAGATCACCCTCTCTTGACCGCATTCATAATTCACGTGATTGTGGTAGTCATATCATGATTCTCGAGGCTTGGATTGAATTTGGATCATGATTGCAATCTTCAGGCTATGATCACGGTACCTGAGGGTCGACTGCTGGGCTTGATTTTCATCTTCGGCTCTACTTTCTCACATTTTTTCTCTTCCACCTTTTTCTCAACTCATTTTCATCAAGTTCTTTGCTAATCTTTCCATTTCAACTTTTACCTACACAAACGAGCATTAGGTGAGAGATTAACATCAAATCAATGAAAAAGCTTGATAATTTAGGCTTAAAGGGTTCTACCAAGTTGTCAAATTAACAACTTATTAATGATATATGTATATTTGGTTACACTCTTTTGGTTGAAAATGCCTAGATTCTAGGATTTTTATCACTTAATGTTTCTAGATTATCTCGGATCATGGATGGTTGGTTGATTTAAGTGAAATTTTATCTCACATGATTGGTATATTGGATATTCTAATTTTGGTTGGATGTGAGCATTACATCCTCATATCATATTTATTCAAGAAATATTGGTATCACTATGAAAAAATGGAAATTTTGGAAACACTAGTTTTTCTGATAGAAAATGTGACACTTTTAAAAACCCTCTATTTATGTATGTGCCAAAGAGGTGATATGGATATTAGTATTGAATAATGATTGAATTGATAAATCTTTCATAGGTACTAGATTAGGATCCTTTTTCTTTGTAGGTGTATAAGGAGGTTATCCAAAAACCTCGTGCATCATATCATTATTATATTCATTGCACATTATATATATTGTGCTTATGTTGTGATTGTATTTTTGTCTTTGACATCATATCTATCTCACTGTTCTATATTTCTATATTTGTAATTGTTGTACTTGTATATGTGCCCTTATTTTCTCTACATGTAATTATTTTATATATATATATATATATATATATTAGAACTGTTAGTAGAGACGGTGTGGGCTACTATGTGGAATATTTTTCTAATTACAGGTGACGTGCTCAAAGTTACTGTTTATATGTTTTATTTTCTACTTTATCCAGGCTGGCTATGATACCTACTAAGTATAAGTGGACTATACCCATCCCTACTTGCGCCCTTTTAGTGTAGATCCAGGTACGAGTACACCACACATATAGTTGATTCGGGTGATACTTGTAGATAATTTGAGGTAAAGGTTGATCTATGTATCCGGTGTTGACTCCTACCTTTTCTTATCCAGACTATGTCTTACTTGTATTTAGAGATAGATTTTTGCTCTTATTTGGATAGCTCATATATTTTTTATCTTGAGTTGTACTTGTTAGTTCTTACACTGTAGCACCAAGTTTTGGGATTTAGTTGGTAACTTGATTACACGTCCGCTGGCACTATAAATATGTATGTGTATGTAGCTCGACTCTTTTCTAGGGGTCTTGCCTTGGTTTTGAGATTATGTTTTAAATTTTATTTAAGTTTAGGGGTTTGGCTTACTTGTCAAGGATTTTCACGACAAGTGTCATTGTGACCTTTGTTTTTGGATCATGACACCTATGATCATATGTGGGTCCCACAATTATGGGTAGATTTATATGTCGCATTCTAAAGCTTTTCCTATTACATTTTATAAGAGGTATTCAAGTCTTATCACACTACTCAGACCCCTAAACTACGTCTCTTAAGCTATTTCAAGGATGTTTAATATGTCCAAAATTACCCTAAGTCCCTCATTATACTAGAACTATTCAACGGTTAGCAAACTAGGAGAAAAGAAGCATTTTTTTACCACCAAAGGCCAACTAGGGTTCATCTTCTTTAAGATCTAAATTCAAAGGGTTTACTAAGGTTCTCATCTCTATGTATTTGTTATTTCATTAATTGGTATCCTTTCACCCATTGACTCACAAAATTAACTCAATTTCTCAAGTTAGATTCACCCTTCAAGCTTAGGGTTTCCATTAAAAGTATGAATTCTTTAGCTTTCAGTTTCTTGTTTTGACTAAACCATGAATATATGTTTTCCCAAAGCTTTAAGCATATTTACATAGTCATGAATATGGACCCTCAGTATTTTGAGAAATTCTTGATTTTGGGTTTGAATTATGAAATTTCTTTTTACGTTCAGTTTATGAAATTTCCATAATAGATGCATTGTGGGTTATGAATACTTGATGACCTATGATTTCATGAATATACCTTTGATTATTATATCCTCCAGCTAACATGTTCTAAATTTTCTAAGAAAATGTATTTATTTTAAGTCTTCAGAATATTACTATTACTGAGCATTTCAGTTATTAGTTTCATTCAGTTGGGAGTAGTACTTAGCACTAAGTAGATATAAGAATAAATTCACATACATTAGTTAGGCTGAGTCCTATAATATAAGTCCTAAAGTTTCATAACTACGGCTCAACTATAGGTTCTAAAGAGTCGTCTGTCAGGCTAAGCGTGACATCTTAATTCTTGTAGACATTAGTGTGGTGGATCCACGTCGGAAGTGTTCATATTTTTGTAAAGGTATTAAACACCCTTTTGGCTAGGGTTATAGGTTGAATCCCAGTTAGCTTAGATTAGGTTTAGCAGTACCTCCCACATTCCATAGTTCATGGTTTAGATTTAGATATTTGCATGACCTTATATTCAGTTATTTAGTTTATTATATAGAACATGTTTGTTACTTGATTTTGCATCAGTTTACTATGTCATATACATCATGATCAACTTATATCAGATATTTCTTGTCTCACATATTTAGTGCATCAAAGCACTAATTGCATACTTTCTTTTGTGATCTATTATATCATAATATAGGTTATAAAGTTCAGTATCCGAAACTTGCATATTAAATCTCCTACTACATCAAAAATAGTACTTTGGTGAGTCCTTTTCATTCGAGGAGTAGTGCCAATTTTTTATTTTGTTTCATTTTTGTTTTAGATAGTCAGGGTTAGTTTGGAGGTTTGTCCCAACAATTTGACTTAGTAGAGGCTTTTATAAACATAATAGAGATTCTGCTTTATGTTATGTTTAATGGTTTTCATTTTTTTTAACATTGACATTGGTTTTTTATTTTCATATATCATTCAGACTTTAGCTTCTGCACATATTATTCAATTTTTATACAATATTCTTTTTGTCATGCTAGGCCATGAGTTAGCTTCGGGTCACTTGTGACTCTGAGCATAGTGTTACGAGTAGGGGTAGTCTCGGCTAATGACAGTTATATTGCTGTTGTGTTCTGTTTTTCTTCATCAATTTGGATGATTTTCTTACTTATCAAGGCTGAAGCGCAATAAGTACCATCATTACCCATTTTTGGATCGTGATTGGAAAATTTTCTATTTACTGGTAATATGCTCATTATATTTCCTTACTTATATTATTGTCTACTTTTCTCAGTCGAACTATGATTCCTAATGAGTAACAAGTAGACTATGCTTACTCCTACTATGCCCTTTTTATGTAGATACTAGTTCAAGTATCATTCGTGGTGGCTGATCTTTGTGCAAGGATTTTGAGTTTTTGAGGTACTGATACACTTTAGAGTTTGGAACTTATTCAGACCTGATCCATCTTTATTTGTCTTTACTTATAACTCAGAGATTGGTTATGTATTATTCAAAATTTTGATGGTTGCTTTGATGCTTTACGCTTATGTAACCAAATTTTTGAAATTTATAATATTACTTTAGACTTTCACTATATTTCGTGCTTGTATTGTCCTAAATTCACTCTAGAAGTCTTGTTTAACCTGTCTTTATTTCATATTTTATTTATTTTCTTTTAGGTGTTGGCTTACTTATCAAGACAGGATTATGATAAGTGTCATCAGGACATATATTTTTGCGTCATGACAGATACTTGAATCCTTGAGTCTAAAGCAATGAACCACATGACTCACAAAAAAATCCCCAATAACACAAAACCACTACTACGCCCCTGTCTAGTGTCATTACCAAATGGTTACAAAGTTAAGGTAACTCTAATTGGTGATGTTGTTATTAGTCGAACCACCACTTTGAAGTAAATTTTATTTGTTTCTAGTTTCAAGTTTCATTTGATTTCCATCAATGCTTTCACAGTTCAACTCAATTGCATTGTAGTTTTTACCGAATTTTCATGTCTTTTTTCACTGGGCCATTCGTAGAAAAGGTCTCTAGAGATTGGTAGCATCAAAGGCAGACTTTACCTTCACTAGTCAGACTCAAGTCAAGCCAAATTCAATCATGCTTCTTCTCATAATATAATTACCATCTTCACTTAATATAATAATTAGTGTATCTGCATTGCACATGTATTTTACGTTTTCATTTAAATGAGAAGTTTGATACAAATCATTAAAAAAATATTAAAATACATATGTTGACATCGAAAATGAACTTTATCGAAAAATTAATTGCAATCACAAAATAAACAAATAAATAAATTGATGTAAACGCTTTTCACATGTACCTATTTAATGAGTATATAAATAAATAGTATATTATTAGTTCATGTGTTTAAGTTATAAAATTAAAAATGAATTTTCTGAAAAATGGGTAATGTTGACATATTTAGCTAGATGAATAAAAGAAAAACCAATAATGTAAACAATTATATGATAAATTATAAACTATTATGTTGATGAAAACATAGGTTCAGACTCATGAATTATGATTGTTATAAACTTATAAATTCTTTCTCCGTATCTCGCAAGAATGTTGAAATCAATTTGAATGCTATAAACTTGGTCCATCACTGCTTTTTAAGAAAAATATATAATGGACACAATCTTAATTTAATTCGAAGTTTCACCATAAGTTAAAACTGAAATATTTGTACCATTAACATAAAATATTTTTAATTATTTACCTCGCCAGCATATTATTCTCTTAGTGTACGTACTTTGCATGTTAACTGTATATAATTTATATTTAATCTTTAAAGCTATTTACGAAAAGAAATAAAGAAAAGTAAAAAGAATGGTGATAATGAAATACAAGAAGACAATTTATATCAAATTCTAAATAAGAAGAAAAAATTAAAGTTGAAGTACGTATGTTTGAAATATCCACTCCTACTTCTTTTAAACGTGAAAAATAAATTCATATTCTCACGTACTTTAAATTCTGTAAAACCAAATAAATTTAACACGAATTAAAAAGAAAAAAAGGTTACCTCCGAAGCATATTCATGGTTCATCAGCATACTCAGAATGACTCGTTATTATAATTTTTCCCTACCATTTATTTTAGTACTTTATAATTATTAGTTTTTCTAATACTTCGAATAATATATTTTTTCAAGGGGCGGAACTACATTCATTTGTGGGTGCTTCGTCACCCAATAAACTCGACGTGAAATAAGTAAAAATACATAAAAAAATATACGAAAATAGGGATATAATATATAAAAGCTCCCATTAAAATAAAAAATTGGTTGAGTACATTGACATTTAGGTTGACTTTAAGGTTCTCCACTGAAATGGATGCCTCGGGTTCAAACCTCATTGAGGTGAATTTTAATTTTTTTCTGCTTTTAAATTTCTTAAGCACCACTATTCTTAAATCCTAGGTCCATCACTATTTTTTTAATATCATTTAACTTAATTATTAGTTCTGTTAATATCTCTCAGAATATATTTTTTTCTTACCATATATATTTTATTACATTTATATTTTAAAAATTTATTTTTCTCTTATCATAAATTTTAGGACTTTTTAATTCTAAATATTATAATAATGATTAAACTAGCAATAAATTTCAAACATGTCCTCCTACAATGTTTTTCCCTTTTTTCTGACCTATGTTATGCTTGTTCCTAAATCTAGTTATTCCTTATTTTCCTTTTATGTTTTAATAACAATGTTTTTGTCCAAAAGCATAAATGATTTTATCGGCAGATGAGTAAGATTAGTCACTTGTTAAAACTTTTCTTCAAGTGTTTCGAAAAGAAAAACAAGACATGATTTTCCTTAAATTAGAAATAATTTTATATTAAGGCTAAATCTTTTAATGAGGGATGAAAAGCTCAGCAAGAGAAAAATGAAAACATATATAGTCAATTGTGATGCTTGTGTCCCAACTTAACATTTTCATGTTTCAAATTTTAGTCTTCTTAGGATATCAGGAAGGCATTGGAGCGACACATAAACGATTTCTCAAACCCTAACAATATTAAAATTATATCGAGATACGAAATCTTACATATTCAAGTTTAATTTTACATATAACCGCATTCTATCATTATATGAGAATATCAAAGATGTACTGAAATTAGAAATGGACACAACGGAAAAGGTGAAGGTAACCATAATGTAGTCTAGTTTATCATGTGAAGATAAACATGATCCATCATCGTCTGCCAGTGTCAAATAATATATAAAACAAAAAAAGTGGTTTCAATATTTTGTTGCTTAGGGGTAGTGAATCAAAGTCGGTATCATTGGCACTAGTTACCTTGCAAGCATAGGACTTCTAAGTAGAAATACATCAAAAACCTGCAAAAAGTAAAAACATTTATTAGATTGCTATCCACGGTATGCAAAAACAGCAACAATGACTACAGAATATTAAATGAAATTCATTTGTACCTCTTAGAATGTGATAAAATACATGTAATACTTCACAAAGGACAATGAAATAGGATGACAGATGAGCTAAGTATAACAAACTTTGTCTCCTTGAAACACATGTATTTACAATAGTCGCCTTTCAAAGAAGTCATCAACATCTATAGTCTATACTTGTTGACGAGTCATTTTTGAAGGATTTAATATGAACATATGCAATGATCTATCACAAGTTATTTCTTTTCTAAATATATAATTTGAAATGTTCAGGGGGAGCTGTTTACTTGGTATCATACAAATCCTAATTAAAAATATATACCGAAGAACTTATTCAGCTGCCAAATCACTTCTTGGGGTTTAGTTCTTGCATAGACAAGGCATTTTTCCTTTTTCAAGAGACTTGACACCATGATTCCCT
>NW_025855418.1:0-4889 GCF_002878395.1 Capsicum annuum
AATAGAAATAAGAGTTAAAGCACTAGAGGGTGTGCACTCCGACTATGGGGATACCCATGAAGACCCGAAGTTAGTAAGTGTGCAAGTATTATATGATGACTACTGGGTCTATAGAATGATAAAGTGTATCTCAGAAGGTAGTATTAACAGTGGGTTTTCCACTTTCAGGTGTAGTCATTCGGGTTAAGTGCCATGATATGCGTGTATAGTAGTTTTACAGACCCCAGAGTGCAGTGAGTGTACTTCAGTTTAGAGTTTAGTAAGGGATCTCCCAAACTTAATATGATAGCTTGTAGCTAAGGGGGAGATGATAGAGCGAATAACCAAGTCAGGCTTTCAAATTCTAGTAGTGATGTTAGTATGACATAGAACATCAGAAGGGAAGAGTGAGGCTCAACCCATTCCGGTCTTAGTATTTTTTAGTTATCCTAATACCTACTCATACCTCATGTTTCAGTTCCATGATCATAGTTCATGTTCATGTATATGATAGAAAATCGCGTGCTCTTCCAGATTCCTAAATGAGGAACTTCAGTTCATTCAGTCGTCGGAATCACATTCCATATGTTATGAACTCTAAATTGAGGTCATGCAACTCATGAATCATGTATTCACGCTTTATAGTGTACTCAGTTCCCATAATTCATGCTATACTCTTTACGATAGGTGGAATATAGTTCATAGCCATGTATGCCCCAATTCAGTTTTTTTTCTTTGATAAATCCCGGATGTTGATTTGCTATTCCCCAAGCCTCAGTTAAGTGTCAAGTTTCATATAACATCTTTCCATGCTTCAAGATCTTATGTTCTAATCTTTAGTGACTCCTCTTTATGTGATGGTAGTAGTGATGAGTAAATATTTCTAGTTGGTGGAAGATCATAGTATGCTTATTTTAGATAAGGCCATAAGTGCAAAGTAAGGTTGGGGCTAAGTCTTTGATTCATGTGATGGTTAGCTGAAAGGTGTGTGTGTGTGTATGTGTGTATGTTCTTAGGGTAGAGTATGGGAGCTATATCGATAGATGGTTAGTAGAATATGTGAAGTGTGTCTTTATGAGTGTTTAGTTTGAAGTTCATATGTTGTTATAGATATAGGCTTGAATAACATGTTGGAATTTTTGTTAAGGAACGCTATATGCGCTAGCGACTTCGTAGTAATAGTTCAGAGTTATCCATTGAAGTGGCAAGGCATGATAGGCTTAGGGTGTGATCTTTTAAGAGATATAAAAGGTGGAATCTTATGGTTTAGACTTGTATCGTGGAGTGGCATGTAGTATTTTACAAGTTGGAGTTAGGCTGATCACGGTATAGAGGATTTAAGTTAGTATACACATTAGTAGAAAGATTTATAACTGCAAATACGAGAACAAATAAGTTGGATCGAATGAATGTGGTATCTACGGGTAATAGTACAGTTAAAGGAGTATTCGAGGAGTGTGCTAATCTTTAAAGTAAGAAGTCGCATTGACTAAGGCCTGGAAATTCTATCCTAATTTATGAGTTATATGTCTATATTCCAGACTGCAAAGTAGTGTAAATGTTGTGATTTCCCTCAGTTGGATGTCTTATGTAATCCATACCCAAGATTCGTGGCTTCCTATTACTGCTAGAACTTCTTTAGAGAGATTGTTGAAGAGATACTCCAGTTAAGTATAAGTGTCTAGTATAATTCAGTCTGTAATTTAGTTTAACAGTCGAGCAGACAAGTTACTATGGTTTTTCCACCTTTCACCCAATCCTACTATTTAAAGTCTCATGCATATGGCTATTCCTAAGAGATAATCTATTCCATCTATATAAATTGTGAGTTCAGTTCATTCCAAGCATCATGTTTCAGATTCAGCTATCTATTCATGACTCGGTGCATAAGAGTTCAACGTATAATCTCAAAATTTTTCAAGTATTTCAGCTCAGATAGTGTAATACCCTTGTATGATCTAAGTCTTGATGTGTTATGATTCATACTTGCATAAGTTATCACTTCCTAATTTCAATATGTATTATTTCAAGGGAATCCTAAATTTTCAGCACGAATCAGCTTCTTGAAGCAAGAAAAGTCAAGTAAGCTTAGAATTCAATTTCATTATAGAAGTTTAAATATTTCAGATCAGTTATGTCCTTTCTTAGAAGGCACATCATGTCCGCGTTATTCCATACCTTTAAGCTTCAACAAGTTCCTACCCATCATTCGGGGATGAATGATCCCAATGAGGAGATAATGTAACACCCCGCATTTCGAATGAGAACGAAAATCGTCATTTCCTTCACGTAAAGGTTCCAAAAGCCATAAATCTAATGCAAGTTTAGTGTGTTAATAAATTATGTAGTGTGGTAACCTATTTGAGCATGAATTGAGATCACATAGGTCCCCAAGCTCAAGGACAAGTTGAAAGTTTTCCTATCGTTCGAATTTTAGTGAGTGTTGAAACTTTGGTCAACTTCAATCGACTATTACTCTTTGTATATATTGAATTAGAGTGCCTACTATATATCAAATGAAAGGTATTCGAATTATCCTTCCAACGATATCAATTTAGCAAAAATCCGACACTCGAGAAAGAAGTTATGGCTTTGCAAAGTAGAGTATGTCGTGCAGCATAAGGTGTGCGACGCACACCCTAACTTATGCCATAAGGTGTGCGACGCACAACCTAATGTGTGCGATAAAGAGTGCGCCGCACAACCTATATTATGCGATAAGGAGTGCGCTGCATATATTATTACTCAAGTGACTTAAACACTCCGTTTTTGGGGCAAAATGGTCCTTTTTCCATTCTTATTTAGCCATAAACATGAAATTCAGTTCCCAAATACCCTAAAATACACCTTCATTCATCAAAATTGCTCAAGAACTATCCTTAGGGTTTCAAAATAAAAACCCAAGCAACTCAAGATTCAACCGTGGGCTTTTGAAACTAATTGTATATTTGGAATCCCCAGAACGTAGGCTTTAAGAAGCACCTATCATCTTCACATATAGAGGTACGTGGGGTTATCTCAAAAATCTCATGGGCTTAAAAATTCATGTTTTAAAAATGAGGGTTTTGAAATTATGAATTTAATCCCATTTTAAACGTTTTATGATATTGATTTGGTCTTTAGGCTTATTCCCGAAGTGGTTTGATATATGATATATGTATATGCATGTATTCCGAAAAGATGTTAACTTGAGAGCATGGATTATATGAAATCTCTCTCTTTATATGATCTCGTTTTAAATTCTCATATGATGTGAAATTTTTTAAATCATCTTGACAAGCGTGACATGAAATATTTTGAAAATGGTCATGGTTTTGACTTGCAATTAGAGGGTTGTTATGTTGAAATATGATGAATATAATGGTTGCATGAAAGAATGATGTGATTTTGATGGCTTGCAAGTCGGGTATGATGATACCCTACAGTCTAAGATATGTGATTAAATTAAATGGAGTTTGATGCATTGATTTTACATGAGATAGGTGGATGCCCGAAGAAGACGTTTGAGTGTAAGGGCTCATCGCTGAAAACCGTGTTTGCCGACATAGGGATTTGGTACCAGGCTAAGTGATCTTATGTACTTGACTTTATGTCATTCCTAAATTGGGACTATGGTTAGGAGCCCAGGCTAAGTGATCTTGGGCACTACTATACTTTATTGGGTCGAGACACCCTACCGTGTGATCTTGTGTGTCTTCCTCTCACTTATACTCTAATTTCGACGGCAACCGAGATTTGACAGTTGGTGTAAATGTTATATGTAGGGTATTCCACCTAGCTCAGCTGCATTATATTGTTGTTGAAAACTATTACATTATGCCCATGTATTTTTAAATTATTTGATATGAAACTGCTTTATAATGACTCTCACCTATATTTGAAAAAAATATATTATATTTTGTTTTTGATTTCTCTACGTACCAGTACTTTTGTATTGACTCCCTTCCTTCCCTCCCAGGTTTGGAGGCACAGTTTGGGAGTCCAGATAACCAGTAGATCTCTTCCAACAGATTTCCAGAATCAAGTAATGAGCCTTCTATATTTCGGAAGGCCTGATGTCTGTCAGTTCATTTATCATTTAGTAGTTTTGGGTCTACTGGGGGCCTTGTCCCAGTTTTCAGACAGTAATTTATTTCAGTCATGTATTAGAGATTTCGCAGACGGTTGTTCAGATGTCGATAGATGTTGTGGGACATTATTTCCCCTTTATTGATTTCATTTGATTTATGACCATGTTTTCCATAATATTGTATATCTTTTGCATATCTTATTATCATATGAAGTATGTGCATAATTACCAGATAGATAGGGGTGTTTCGGGCCTTCATTATTCGGAATGCTCGTCACGGCCAGGGCCCCGATTCGGGTCGTGACAGAGTTTTTACCACTACATGGAAGAACAATTGTGATTATGAATGTTGATGTGACATATTTCTTTGACCAAAATTTCTATTTAATTTTTTTTCTCAATTCACTCCATTTATTAAATAAAATAATATTTGTTTCGTCTCTCCATTCATTTACCATATTAATATCACTTGCCATCGAAATTTATTTCACATTCCCTAACAATTTTGTTCCATTATATTTAATGAGTATCAATTCCTCATAATTGCATCAATATTTAATTCTTATGCCTCTTAAACTTTTTTTATGGACTATATATAAATTTGAGGTGAATTATATGCATACGCTAATTCGAATATTCTAACATCTTTTTATTTTTATGAAATAAATATTTGGTCATGAAGTTGAAGTTGTTCGTCTGCCTTATAATGTGAGTAAATTTCAAAATTATGTATAACCTCATGTATATTGATTAAGAAAAAACTTTTTCGTTAGTGACCTTTAAAGTTGGTCATTCGGAAGAACATATTATTTAAGAATAATCTAGTATATAGTAAGCTAAG
>NW_025855419.1:0-2076 GCF_002878395.1 Capsicum annuum
ACAAGGCCCCAGTAGACCCAAAACTAATAAATAATAAATTAAACTGCAGACATCAGGCATTCCAAAATATAAAAGGCTCACCACTTGATTCTGCGATCTGTTGAAAGGAATCTACTGGTTTTCTGGACCCCTAGACAGTGCCTCCGAACCTGGGAGGGGAGGGGGTCAATACAAAAGTACTGGTACGCAGAGAAATCAAAACATAAATATAATATTTTTACACAATATAGGTGAGAGCCATTATAAACTAGTTTCATATAAAATTATTTGAAAACACATGGGCATAATGTAATAGTTTTCAATACCAATGTAATGCGATTGAGCTAGGTGGAATACCCTACAATTGTAACTCCATGGCTATGTGGAATCCACCTCTGGTGCCCGGCGGTTAAGCCTCAAATCCAAGTAGCCGCCAGGATTTGGAGCCGGTATACCCCCCATGTGAGTACACCGCAGGGAATCCCCCTATGTGAGATGTTTCAATTATTTTATTATCCTCCCATGTAGGATATAATATCATATAACCCGCATCGGCAACTACAGTTTCCAGCGATGATCCCTTTCACTTAAATGCCTTCTTCGGGCATCCACCTTTCTCATGAAAATCAATGCATTCAAACTTTGTTAAAATCAATCACATGTCATACTCTGTAGGGTATCATCATACCCGACTTGCAAGTCATCAATATCATATCATTCTCTTCATTCAATCATCATATGCAACATATTTCAACATAAACAAAATAACCCTCTCTTTGAAAGTCAAAAACCATATCCAAATCATGATATTTTTAAGACATTTCATGACATGCATTTCAAGATGATTCAAACGATTCATATCATGTGAAAACTTAAAACAATGTCATATCAAGAGAGGGGTTCTGTGTAAATCATACTCTCAATTTATCATCATTATGAAACATATGCATATCCATATATAATATATCAAATCACATTGGAATTAGGCCTAAAGATGAAATCAATATCATAAAATGTTTAAAACATAATCATATTCATAATTTAAAAACCCCCATTTTGAAAACATGATTTTTAAAGCCCATGAGATTTTTGAGATAACCCCACGTACCTCTATATGCGAAGATTATAGGTGCTTCTTGAAGCCTACATTCTGGGGATTCCAAATATGCGATTAGTTTCTAAAACCCCCGGTTGACTTCTTGAGTTGCTTGGGTTTTTATTTTGAAACCCTAAGGAGAATCCTTATGCACTTTTGATGAATGAAGGTGTATTTTAGGGTCTTTGGAACTGAATTTCGTGTTTAGGGCTAAGTAAGGGTGGAAAAGGACTGTTTTGCCCCAAAAACGGAGTGTTTAAGTCACTTGAAACCTTTACATAGGCGCCGCCTATGCTTTCCAGTGGTCATGTGTGATTGGTTAGGTGACGTATATTACTTTGAAAGCCCATAACTTCTTGCACGGGTGCCGGATTTTAGCAAAATTAGTATCGTTGGAAAGCTAACTCGAAGACCTATCATTTGACACATAGTAGGCTCTCTAATTTGACATATACAGAGAGTTATGGTGGATGAAAGATGACACAAATTACAACATCCACTAAAACTTAATCGATTGAAATAGTTTTGACTGGTCCTTGAGTTGAAGGACCTCTATGGTCTAAATTCTAGCTTGAATGGATTCACATACTACGCAAATAATTAACATGCCATATTGGCATAGGATTTATGGCTTCAGGATTATCAATGCATCGGAATCATGGTCTATATTGTAGCCCAAAATGTGGGGCGTTACACTCGGGTTCCACTGTTCTCACCAATTAATTTCATGGCTTCAAAATTCTCAAAAAGGCTCACAGCTAAATCTCTAGTAAATCCATTGGATGAGAAGTCACGACCTGAACCAGGGCCTTAGCCGTAATGAGCATCTCAATCCATGAAGGCCCGGAACACCCCTCTCTATCTAGTAATCATGCACAATATTCATAAAACAAAAGATAATGCTGAAATAGAAATCTGAAATGGAAACATGGTCAATCTAAATAAGATCATAATACTAAAACTGAAAATGTATCTGAATAATAATATCTGACTCAGTCTGC
>NW_025855420.1:0-2994 GCF_002878395.1 Capsicum annuum
ATGAACGATGTAGTCAAAAACTAGCAGAATCTACCAAAAAATAATGAATACCTTGATTTGAAACGATCGAAGTAATAATATATTGTACATTGATGTGATATTAATGTAAGCTAGTCAAATTAATTGATAACTCTTCAAAGTATATATACGAAATACATCGCATTATATTACAAGGTAATATACTCGTGTACGTATGTGATGTATATAGTACATATTTAGAACATTAAATAGTTGATAGTCTTTATATGTGTGTATGTATAGGTATATATAAAGTATACATACATATTATGTAGTGAAGGTATATTATAATGGCATAAAATATTAAACTAACCGATAATTTATCTGAGTATAGGTGAAACAAGTAATCAATAATTTATCCGATTATAAGTATTACGAGGTATATAATATATATATATATATATATATATATATATAATATCTTATTTAAAAGTTAATTATCCAATAATTTTAATTTGTTAAAAATTAATTTTAATTTATACGCATTAATAGTTTTTCGATAGTAATTTTTTAAAAACTAAATTGAACATATATTTTATTTCAGAAATAATTTTGTAAAAACCGACCACATGTGATCGATTTTCTGAAAATAAAATAAAAATTATTAATTTCAATTTGACCAGACCCGACCCGATACCCATCTAAATATTAAATCCAAAACACAACAAAACACACACAAACAACCTTAACACACACACAAACAACCCGCAACACACACACACACACAAGGTGCGTGCGACACACACATACACAGCTCCTCCGGTGATGGTAAATCGACCTCCGACAACTCCACACACACAAGTACGTTGTTCCTTTCTTCTCTTAACTACCCATTTTGACTAACACACATTAGAAGCTTGAGTTATTTGAGATTTGTTGTTTTGACTGTCAAATTTTTCATTAGAAGCTTGAGTTGTCCAAGATTTGTTGTTTAGTTTGTCAAATTTGTGTTGATTTTAACTTTAAGCTTCGTTAGAAGCTCAAATTAGCAGAGCTTTATTGTTTTTTTTTTTCAAATTTGTGTTGAGTTTGATTTTGTGCTTCATTGGAATGTTGAATTGTTGACGAGTAAGTAGCGTTATCGTTTCATTACTTTTGCTTGTCTCTCTTCTTATGTGTTTTGCAACTTTATTACTTCTTGTTTTTGCGGGTTGTATGAGAAAAGGTTATCACCATTTTCCCTTCTTTTTCTGTTGTGAGTTGGGTGAGCAAGTCCAACCTATGAGAATATAATTACAGGGGTTCGTTCATATTCAAGAAAGTTTGAGTCTTGATTCCGTAAATTGATGATTCTTTTTGACATGTGGGATTACTTCAGTCAACTTTTCTTATAAATTGTTTGTCTTTACATTTTTCTATAAACAAGATATTTTCGAGGGAGAATGGTGCATGATTTTAAACTCATGCACCATTGTTGTTGTTAGTCGAAAGGAAAGTCATAAATGTGATAGCTTTTACTAAATTGTTGCTGCATTTGTTTAAGCCAAAGATTATTCTTTCTAATAATTTTATTGTTTGACAGAATTCGAATTCAGAAAAAGGATTGCTTTGTTATTTTACAAGTGACCGCTTATCTCTTTCTCTTTAATTTAGGCCAAGCAAAGGTAAGTTGATTTCTCTTTATTTTGTTATTGTTCATATTGAAGTCTAGTGAAGCTGTGTGTGGCCTTATTCAATTCACTAGCATTATTTTTATCTTCTTATTATTGTTCATATTGAAGTCTAGTGAAGCCGTGTGAGGCCTTGTTCGATTCACTAGCATTGTTGTTGACATCTTATTGGTCTTGATGTTGCTTGTTTCTTGTATTGTGAACTTGATCTTGTATCATTTGGTATGAAACCTCAAAGCTTGGTTTTGAATGTGTAGGGACTTTAAAGGTGACTTGGTAGGTTAAAAATGATTAAGTGTGGGGACTTTAGATGTATTTTTTTGTTTTGAATGTGGTTATGCTTGGTTACTTGGTAGGTTGAGTGTAGGGACCTTAAAGGTGACTTGGTAGGTTGAAAGTGGTTATGCTTGATTACTTGGTAGGTTGAAAATGATTAAGTGTAGGGACTTTAAAGGTGTTTTTTTGTTTTGAATGTGGTTATGTTTGGTGACTTGGTAGGTTGAAAATGATTAAGTGTAGAGACTTTAAAGGTGAATTTTTTGTTTTGAATAGAGTTATGCTTGGTTACTTGGTAGGTTGAAAATGATTAAGTGTAGGGACTTTAAAGGTGACTTGGTAGGTTGAAAGTGGTTATGTGCCACCATATTAAAAGAAGAAAATCTAGCGCGAATGGAAAGTAATATTGTTGTTATCACCAACAAGTTGGAGAAGATTTTTTCGCCAGCGTTCTTCGATGTGATGGAACATCTTCCCATTCACCTTGTGCACAAAGCTCGGCTAGGCGGTCCAGTTCAAACTAGGTGGATGTATCCATTCGAATGGTAAGCAATTGCAATATATTTAAATTCATACATATCTTTTTTTAATATAGTAAACATTTAATCTTAAGATTGTGAAGTGCAATTGAAAAATTAAAAAGGGGTCCCAAAAATAAATATAAGGTGGAAGGCTTTATAGTTGAGGCATATCCTGCAAGAGAAACGTCTCAATTTTGTTTATACTACTTTGTGATGAAGTTGCTTGTTCAAGAAACCGACCGAATCATTATCAGGACGATGTGAATGAGTCTCATTTGCAATCGATATCAATTTTCAATCAATCTGGTTGTAAGGCTAAAAAGACCATACGTTGCCGGCTCACTCCCACGGAGCACAAATCAGCAACTTTGTATGTCTTGCTGAATTGCCTGAAAGTTGAGCCATTTCTAAAGTAAGGAGATTAAAATTTTAACATATCTTATTTGTTTACTCATTCCCTTAAAGAAACTAATTGTGTTTCGCATGTTGGATCTTCAGTTCATTTAAGACTTAATTCTACGAAAATCAAGTGTATGCATCCTTTGCAACATGGTTTACATATGAGGTTG
>NW_025855421.1:0-5119 GCF_002878395.1 Capsicum annuum
AATTTGTTGCACACTTTGGATTCAAAAGAACTAAGGTGAATAAATCCTTAATGGTTGAAAAACATTTGGATTTAGAATTAGAATACGTCTCTCTATAAGTGCATGCATGTATCAAATCCGTATTACTCATAGTTAATAAAGAAGTAGAAGCTACAAGGTGGACATAAGCCTAAATTGTCATTCTCTGTGATCAAATATTATTACACATATCATCTCATCGTTACACTGATAATATTATTGTGCACCTAAACCGAAACCCTCTTATCTTGGAACCTTCGACCAACAGTCTAATAATAATCGCAATACTTAGTGATTATAGTATTCCCTGTGGGATTCGACACCCAACCCAGTTGGGTTCTATATTTGACAGTGACCGCTTTCACTTTTTAATGAGAGTTGTAATTTGGGCATATCAAATTTTGGCGCTGCTGCCGGGGAATACGGTTGTCAACTAAGTTTGTGATAGTTAATAGACCCTTTGGTCAAAGATTCTCAAATTTTACTCTTTTTTTGTTGTTTTTGTTTTGTTCAGGTTTAGTAGAGTGCATGCCAAATACACGAAGATCTGGTCAGCCATCATTACCTATAAATCCTGAACCACATCTCATTGGCAGAATGAATGCACAACGAGACCTTTAAAGGATGGCTACTCAACAGGTGTAGGCTAGATTAGCTGCATTGGCAGCTGCACAAGTAAATCAACAGAATGTTGATAACCCAGGTCGGGTACCAAATCTTGATAATGAGGACCTAGGTGATGATGAGTTATTAAATCCAAGGCGTGCAGATAATGTGGTTGCACCAGTGAACAAGAATGTCAACATAGATCGTCAAGCTAGAATAAGACCTGAACGCCGAGCTGTGCAGGTTACTTTTGATGATGATGATGATGACTTGGATGGGGCTGGTGCCACAGGGGATATTATTCCTCCGCCCTTGGCACCTGGAGGCAAGTTACATATCACTAGCACCATGATCCATCTACTGCAACTCAAAGGGTTATTTGGTGGACTTGCAGGCGATGATTCAAATATGCATCTGATTAATTTTATCTCAATATGCAAATCATTTGACAATCCAGGGGTTGGACAGAATGCGATCCGACTACGC
Source organism: Capsicum annuum (assembly GCF_002878395.1). Classification (NCBI taxonomy): domain Eukaryota; kingdom Viridiplantae; phylum Streptophyta; class Magnoliopsida; order Solanales; family Solanaceae; genus Capsicum; species Capsicum annuum. The sequence goes on from NW_025855421.1 coordinate 1,111, forward strand.
TTATTTCCATTGTCTCTATCTGGAGAGGCAACTTTATGGTTAAACGGGCTAACTCCTGACTCTATTACTAATTGGAGGCAACTGAAAGAAGCTTTCCTAGAAAGATTCTTTCCGCCATCCAAGAGAGCACAATTAAGAGATGAGATAAGTAATTTCAGACAACTTCCAACTAAAGCTCTCTATGAGACATGGGAGAGGTTCAAGAAGAAGCTTATGTGGTGCCCAAATCATCAGATGACCAATGTCCACTTGATGGAAATATTAGATAGGGCTTTGAACTGGTTGACTAAGCCAGTGGTTGATAATGCTGCGGGTGGGTCATTCATGGACCTTACTTTTATTGAGGCATGTGATATGTTGGATCGTATGACAAAGCAGAGTAGAGCTTGGCATACCAGGGATTCTGAGGTAGCAAGCTCTACTGTATCTAGTGGCATGACGGCAGAACAGAGCCGAAGAGAAGAAGAACGTGACCAGGATATGGCTCACATAAAAACACAGATGGACCTTCTTACTAAGCATTTATTATCAGGGAAGACAGAAAAGGTCAAAGCTGTTGTATCACAGGGAAGAGATGAGTCTAATTCTGAGGAGGAAGCGAATTACATAAATAATCAGGGGGGGTTTTTGAGGCAATATCCAAGGAAACCAAGGTAGGAACTATTATGAAAAATTCAGATACAAGGACCGAGACCAAGGGAATTGGAAGAATAAGAATGACAGGAGCGGTTTGTATGTCCCTCCTAGAAATTGTGAAGCTGTTGCACCTAGCTCTGGGAAGATGTCCATGGAGGACATGATGGCTAAGATGCTAAAAGGAGTAGAGGAAACCAACACAGGAGTAGCTGAGGTAAAAAATGATTTGTCCTCAATGAATCAATTGGTTGACTCGCATTTCACTTCAACAAAACAGCTGGAACAACAAATGAGTCAACTATCAGCGGCATTCAATCAAAGGGAAACTGGCACTTTACCAAGTGACACTATTCCAAATCCAAGAAAAGATGGATCATGTTTGGCTATTACAACCAGGAGTGGTAAGGTGTTGGAAAATCCATCCAAGGGCAAGCCTGTGGTTGATAGTATGGAGGAGAACGTTATTAAAGTAGATTGTGAGGATTCTGTAGAAGTTGAAAATCAGAATGAGAACGTTCATGATACTACACCTAGATGTCAGCAGTCTAAAAAGATTGATATTGGGAAGCACAATAAAAAAGAAGTGGTGGAGAAAACTCTTCCAAATCCACCACCACCTTTTCCTCAGAGACTGAAGAAGAAGGCTGATGACACCAGGTTCAGTAAATTCATGACCATGCTGAAGCAGCTGACTATTAATGTACCTTTGGTGGAGGCACTGGAGCAAATGCCAGGGTACGCCAAATTCATGAAGAACCTTTTGACAAAGAAAAGGGCAGCGGGCTATGAGCTGGTAGATAATTTTCATTATTGCAGTGTAATTGCCACGAGGTCTTTAGTATAGAAGAAGGCAGATCCGAGTGCTTTCACTATTCCTTACACGGTTGGATCTTTAGATTTTGCTAAGGCATTATGTGATTTGGGGGCTAGTATTAATTTGATGCCACTAGCTCTTTATAGACAGTTGGGGTTGGGGGATCCTACACCAACCAACATGTGGCTTGTAATGGCAGATAGGTTGGTAAAAGGACCTGTTGGTATCTTATATAATGTAATAGTAAAGGTTTCTACCTTCATTTTTCCTGCAAACTTTGTTATTTTGGATTGCGAGGTAGATTTTGAGGTGCCCATAATCTTGGGTCAACCTTTCCTCATAACAGGAAGTGTGCTTATTGATTTATGAGCAAATAAGCTTTTATTTAGGATGAATGATGAAGTAGTACGTTTTGATGTATGCAAATCAATGAAGCAGCCCAAAGATATGAATGTGTTCTCTATAGCTGTTGTTTATTATGAGGATGAGAAGGAATTATCTTTAGAGAAGCAGCTTACTATTGAGCCATTGACTGCTGTGCTTTTGAACTTTGAGCATGAGGATGTTGAAGAGTACGAAGAAAATATCTGTGCTTTGACAGGAATGGGGTCGTATTCATATGCCCCCAAGAAGCTGGACCTTAACCTTAAGAATCGACCTTCACCACCGGCGAAGCCATCCATTGAAGAGCCACCGATGCTAGAATTGAAAGAGCTACCCAGTCATCTAAGGTATGTGTTCTTGGGTAGTGGAAATACACTGTCGGTTATTATTGCTGCTGATTTAGGTGAACAACAGGTAGAGACTCTCATCTCTGTTCTGAAGAGTTACAAGAGAGCTATTGGTTGGACTATTGCTGATATAATTGGTATCCCTCCTAGCATATGTATGTATAAGATTCAGCTAAAGAAAGATTGCGTACCCACTATTGAGCATCAGCGTCATCTGAATCCACCTATGCAAGAGGTGGTGAAGAAAGAAATCATAAAGTGGTTAGATGCAGGGGTGGTGTATCCAATCTCAGACAGTAAATGGGTGAGTCCTGTACAATGTGTGCCCAAAAAAGGGGGTATGACAGTAGTAGCAAATGAGAAAAATGAGCTAATTCCACTTAGGCCTGTCACAGGATGGAGGGTGTGTATGGATTATCGGAAGCTAAACTCGTGGACGTTAAAAGACCACTTCCCAATGCCATGCATGGATCAAATGCTTGATCGATTGGCAGGGAAGGGATGGTTCTGTTTCTTGGATGGTTATTCCGGATATAATCAGATTTTCATTGCCCCTGAAGATCAGGAGAAAACCACTTTTACATACCCATATGGTACTTTTGCATTCAAACGAATTCCATTTGGGCTATGTAATGCACCTGCCACTTTTCAGCAGTGTATGATGTCCATTTTCTTTGATATGGTTGAAGATAGTTTGGAGGTGTTTATGGATGACTTTTTGGTTGTAGGTGAGTTATTTGAGTTATGCTTAGCAAATCTGAGTATGGCTTTGCAGCGATATGTTGAATTCAATCTAGTGCTAAATTGGGAGAAGTGCCATTTTATGGTTAAGGAGGGCATTATTCTCGGGCATAAAGTCTCCGAAAAGGGAATTGAAGTTGATCGAGCCAAGATTGAAGTTATCGAGAGACTACCACCTCCAATTTCTGTAAAGGGGGTTCGTAGTTTTCTCGATCATGCTAGTTTTTATCGGAGGTTTATTAAAGACTTCTCTAAGATTGCAAACCCATTATGCAAACTTTTGGAGAAGGAAGCAAAGTTTCACTTTGGTGCAGATTGCTTGAAGGCATTTGAATGCCTCAAAGGAAAGCTAGTTGAAGCCCCTATTATTGTAGTACCCGATTGGTCTCTACCTTTTGAAATTATGTGTGCTGCAAGTGGTGTAGCCTTGGGTGCTGTCCTTGGTCAGAAAAGAGAAAAGCTATTTCATCCAATCTACTACGCGAGCAAGGCCTTGAATGAAGCACAAATGAACTATACCATCACTGAACAAGAGCTTCTTGCGGTTGTTTATGCTTTCGAAAAGTTTCGTGCTTACTTGTTGGGAACCAAGGTAGTGGTCCATACAGATCATGCAGCTCTAAGATATCTAATGGGAAAGAAGGATGCCAAGCCAAGGCTAATTAGGTGGGTGCTACTGCTTCAAGAATTTGATTTCGAGGTAAAGGATAGAAAAGGTTGTGAAAACCAAGTAGCTGATCATCTATCTAGACTTGAGAGTGAGCACATAGTGCAGACCAACCTTGATATTAATGATACATTCCCCGACGAAGAGATTCTAGCAACTAGGGTGGAAAACTTACCGTGGTATGCAGATTTCGCTAACTACCTCGTAAGACAAGTGATTCCTGAGAATCTCTCCTTTCATAAAAAGAAAAAGTTCATGCATGATGTGAAACATTACTTTTGGGATGAGCCTTATCTTTTTCGATGATGTGCTGATGGTATTATTAGGCGGTGCATCCTAGATGTAGAGGTGCCTAGCATACTGGAAGCAAGCCATGCTTCCTAAGTTGGAGGTCACCATGCAGGTGAACGGACGGCCAAG
>NW_025855422.1:0-1569 GCF_002878395.1 Capsicum annuum
TAGCTATATATTGTTTTGAGTGGCTGGGCTAATTGGGGTGGTCTCCAATCTTTGGTGGACTTGAGATACCCATCATGACTAGGCTTTGGTTAGGGTTGTGACAATTGTGGTATCGAAGATAAGTTGACCTTATGTGGTTATGCATGATTTTTGAATTGGCTATTTTTTTATATTTCCTGTCAACGTTTTTTAGATTCTTAAACCTTTTTCATAGGTTCTGATGGTTTTGTATTGGCTATCCATTCCTATTTATCTCATTTTTATGCTTGACCAGTAATGGGTCCATTTATTATTTATGTTTATTTCATCGCTCGATAGTGATTTTGATATTAAAATGGATATGTCATGGATTCATCTCTAAAGTTTTTGGGTTTGCTCCTGTGTGATGGTTTGCCCTTTCTATTAGTGTGGAGATTGGATAATCCTTTCTTGTTGTGATATGGTTTTTTCCTAAGTAGAGTTAGAAAGTTAGAGGTAGGTGGACTTTCCAATAATTATTTCTTGAGTTGGCAAATTCAATGTTCTTCATCTCTAGTTGTTGATTTTCTGGTGGTGATCTTGACTTTGATCTTTGTTTCAAGATAGGTATATTTCTTCTTCGATGATATAATCCTTGGTTGGATTCAGGTAATCCCCATTACAAAGTTTGTTCAGCCTAACGAGACTTAGTGGAGTGTTTATCCTTGTTGATATATACCTATGACTATTCTATGCAAAGATGGAGTATTGGACTGATTAGTTCCAGCTTAAGTTGTATTTCTCTGAGTTGCTAGAATTTTTACCTTTACTATTGTGGTTTTTAGCCTTAGGGAGTTTTGACTATGTTTTGATAGTTCTTGCCCTCCAACAGTTAAGAGTAGGTTATTTGCATCTTCATCCAGTGAGTTAGCCAATGTCATGGTTTTAGTTCTGTGGCTATATTTTATGTCCTCTAGCTGATATAGAGTTAGTTGTAGAGTTTTCAATCAATGGTTTATTTGTGTGGTTATTTTTTTCTTCAACTAATTTTTAATTTTTGTTTGGTATGATTTAGCTTGGATATGTTAGATTTGGATACTAAAATTGATTTGAATAGTTGGCATTCATAAAGACATATGGGCTCAATTTTTATTTAATGCCTTGTAATAGAGATTCAGAAGTTATGATAAATTTTGAATATGAATGCCTACCTATCTTCAGGTTTGGTTTGGGCAGTTGATATCATACGGTTCAACTTTCGTGTTGAGACTCTATCTTGGAATTGTAGAGTTTGTGTGCGACCATTGTTTTGATTTCATTTGTAGGCTTGTTGAGCTTACTTCGTATTTGCCTATTTAGTCTTCTCGATTTTGGATAGACCGTAGTTCATAAGTATTCAAATGATGTCCCATGGACCTGACATTAGTTCCCTCAGTTTTGGCTATGGGTGTTCAGTTCTCTTTGGGAATTTTGGATGATATGCTTAATGGGTAAATATAATTGAGTTGTATTCAGTAAGGTTAAATTCACAGTTGATGGGGCATCCTAAAGAGTAATGTTAGTGGTTAGTAGTTGTTCCATGATCTTTTTGATTTTAGTTTGATTACCATC
>NW_025855423.1:0-2176 GCF_002878395.1 Capsicum annuum
GAAAAGACACTATCCTGACAGAAGGCCCACTAATCAGCTTTTAAAAGAAATCCAATGCTTTTCAAAAATAGAAAAGACACTGCCCTAGGGCCGGGAGATAGTGTGAAGGACCTGATTAGTATAGTTGTTTTGTTCAACTATCCTATCGAGGTATCTATTGATAGGGGTGGACAAAGGCATATCATGCTTCTTCTTGAAGGGAGAAGCATTGAGGACTTCGTTGGAATGAGGGATTTTTATCCCTTCAAGAGGAGGAGTAACGGATTCAATTATCTTGTTACTCTGGGTATACCATTTGTTAATGATAACATTGAGGGATTCATTTTGATTCTCCATTCTGCCGGTCAATTCAAACCATCGGAAGAACTCTATATCACATCGGAGTCTTTTTATATCGGCTATCCATAGCCGACCAAACTCCTTTTGCTGTTCCTTAGAATAGGTACTGGTGTACCATTTCCTTTTTAGAGCGTCCTTAAAAAGGTACCATCGAGGTTCGAGAGCTGTAAGGTCAGGAGTATACTCTTCATCAGATTTGGTAACGAGTAGGCTAGGGTCAGTCCTAATTTTCTGGTGGGATATGGAAGGGGGAGGTTCCATATCTGAGGCTGTAGGACTGCCTGGGTCGTAATGATTATTAGGGTCTAGGGACTCTTGGACCCTTGTGGATTGTTGATAATAAACTTTTGGGACAGGGCCAGAGAAGTCGACTCCTCTTACTTTGCCCTTGTCATTGTTATTATCGTTATCATATTCGTCACTTCCCTCCCGGGTTTTAGAGGTAGAATCTCGATGAGAGACAGATCGTCAAAATGAAGAATTTTGAGGAGTGTCGAAGCCGAGGAATTTTAGATCAATCGAGCCATCAGGATGCTGAATAACTCATTGTATTTGAGACTTTTCGGGATAGGAACGAATAGGTTGTGTGATAGCATCAAAGTGCCATTCATTACTATGGATGACCTCTTCCCAAACCAAGGGTTTAGGAACAAAGATATTGGATCTATCTTTATTTGCCTCCATAAGGGTGGTGACGCCCCTAGGACTTGTGAATCTAGCTTGGGGCACTAGAGTTGTACCCATCAGTCGATAGTATACTCTGTATATTATCGCAATTTCTCGGGTATTATCTTTACTATTCATATTTTTTGTTTTAATATTTAGAGTTAAAACATCCATGATGTTAGGATCATTAATGTCTACTGAGAAATTAGGGTAGCAGTTAAAGTATACCGGGCCGTCGGCTAGGTTACTTTGGATGACTCCTAGAAGAGAGTCATCGAAATTTAAGAGACGAGCATCTCTTAGTATAGCACAAACAGGGATGTCTAAGCCCTGTCTAAAGAGTGGCTTAATGGCCACCTGAACAAGACCAATATGCTACTATTGAAAATAATCTTCAAAACTGGAGTATTCCATAAGAATCTTTTAATACGATTTATCAGATCGAAAAATTTAGTTTTTTCAAAAAACATAATATTAAGACCTCTGAGTCTATTGTTGCCTTAAATAATTGTGCTTCTACCATGGGGGGTTGTGTTGCCGATATTATCGGCATGTCTAATTTGTTGCATTTTTATTTTCGCTATTTTTATTTTTATGTTCTGTTGGTAATATGGTTGCATAAAATAAAGTTCGATTCTTGTTAGCACCTTATTGTACATATGTGGATGATAACTAATAGTAGAAAAATTGTGTTTTTCAATTTTTTGTATAATTAATTCCTCATACCAAGTGGATAAGTATTGTGCAACCATATGTGCCTCTGTTAATGGCATTAGAAGTTAGTAATGAAGTAAAGCATCTCTATGTGATCTGGATCCCGAGAATTAGTAGGATAGAAACTAACTCAGTGCCTGTGTGGGTGAGTATTTGTTTAGTTATAACATAAGTGTTACACCTAGAACTTGCCCAGTTCATCAGATGTTGTCATGTGTTTTGACTCAATAAGAAAGGATAGTAGGACATATTGTGTTGTTAATCTACTTAACCAAATGATTGACCCACCAAAAACATTGTGTTCCCTTTGTCAACCTTTTTTAGCTGTGGTAGTGTTTTTCTATCCAAATAAGTTTGATTCACTCTCTAGAAGGTGTTAAGAATTTATCTTTGGCCCTGTTATATTTATGGACATTGTGCACTTTAACTTAGGAAAATTACCTAAGTTGAGGGTGGC
>NW_025855424.1:0-4340 GCF_002878395.1 Capsicum annuum
TATTCCTTAAGGTCACTCTAAAAAATAAAAGAACGCAGTATTCGCTACTTTGATCTCATATAAGTCAAGCATAATGGAAGCAATATAAGAAGTAATTTGATAGAGATCAAACTTATATGGTGTGGTATAAACTCATAAAGCTTTAAAAAATTTACCATCCATAACAAAAATGTCACCATGCCTTTAAAGATCACTTAAAATAGTGGGAGATGGGTAAATACCTTAACGATGAGCCTTTGAGTTTGCTTTCTTACCCACCACACGTGCTCCACACAAGCCTTTATTTCTATCAATTATCTATGACTAATAGATTTGGTCCACATTGTTTTTTCCTATGTAGATCTTTGGTAGGTGACTCCATTATTAATCTTATAGAGTTAGATGTTTCACTATCTTCTATGAAGTATCTACCAATACAAAGGAGTTGGCCCTTGTTCCTCCCTTAAGTCAACTCTCTAACACCTTTTTAAAATTATAATCATTAGATGAGAATTTCATTAATCTTTCAATCCGATGTTCATAAGGAATTAGCTCTAAAACACGAAAGAAAACCCTAACTATAAAAATGAAATAAAAAATAGGAGATTAACTCAAGCAAAGGAACTAATTGACAATAATAACTATATTAAAGGTAAAACTTCTATTTAATAAACCTATACAAGCACTAAACGAAGGAAGTCAAAATCAACCAAGGAATATAGTAAATTCCAATGAGATTAATACAAATTAAGCACCTAACTCTTACAACGGCAAACAAGGAAAAGTGATTCATCTTGCAACCCTTGTTTCTAAAAGTGATGCAATAGAAGCTTCACTAAGCTCTCAACTCGTAACAATTTGAATAATTCAATAATTATCAAAAACTACCAAGAAAATGGCTACGAGTAGTACTTATATAAAGCTAGACTTATTATAATGACTAATGATAATGATTATAAAATAAACCCTTAAAGAGATAAGGCCTTCATAGTCTTCTTAGGCACGGGCTTGTATTTGAAGAATAGTTTCGTTGTGTAGATAACCTCTTTTCTCTTTTCTTACTTGTAATTAAACTTCAGAATGTTTTCAAGCTTCAGGCCTTCACCCCGATAACCCTAAAAAACTCTAAAGTAGTGACTTGATAACAAGTTTATAAATTCCATAGCTTGGCTTTGTGTTTATGTTTTTTATGAAACTTCAATTGCTTTATTTGGTGCACTTTTCAAAACTATGTATAACTAATACAAACATTAGTTGCACACTCTATCTTGTAATGAGGTATGTGTAACTAATACATAAAAACTTATCATACTACAAATGTCATGGATTCTAGTGTATGCATTACCATGACTATAGACATAATTTGCATAAGGATTTTGATTGTGATAGGTAAAAAAATACTTCTATGTATATGCCGTACAAATTGAATTGTATCACAATTTAAAAGTCTCATCTATTGTGAGTAGTGAGGGCATAAGAATGATAAGAAATCGTTAAACTATTTAATGTTTTTTAGGTTAATTGATCAGATTTATCCTTATGTTCTTGAGCAATTCTAGTGTCTATAATGTATTGAAAGAAGTATCAATATTTTGACATTGATAATGCAGTTATAAATTGGGAGTTGTCGGTATCTATTTAAACTATCATAGTGACTTGGAATTCAGTAGACTTATTTAAATTGGCATATGTAAACTTAAAATGTGTGAAGGTATTTAGTTGTTTGTTTGAGGATAAACAAATATTTAAGAGTGGGGTGGTGGCGTTTGGTGTATTTATATGTCTATTTCCTATGTTTCACCTATTTTTATGCATTGTTTTAGGAATAAATATACTAAAAACACCAAACATTTATTCAATTTTCATTATGAAACTTAATGGTGTTCTTTGAAAAATTAGAGGTTAAATGCCGAAGGAAATGTGGATTAGGATGGAAAAAATAGATCCCTGTGGATTAGAGCCCAAATAAACACATAACCTCACTGTTGAGTTCGCATAGAAAAGTCTAAATCATGGCATATTCTACCACTGGATCTCACCCAACAAAGGCCATCATAAGTCCTTATTTCATGTTGATCCTTAAGGAGCAAGGTGGAAAATTTAGACAGGATATTTAGTCAACCCCACCCAATTTTGGGTGGAGGTTGCAGACTTTTTCCATACTTTATAAATATGAACCTTGGCTTCTTTAGAAAGGGAGAACATATTTTAACACAGAAAGCCACACTTGGGAGTTTATCCTTGAGTTATCCTTAGACCATCATTTTATTATATTTGCTTTATTGGATAATGAACAAGGATAATTGTGATCTATTTTTAAGTGTCTAAGTTTCCTAGACCTAGGGTTAAGAGAGCAGGACATGCATAGTAGAATATGTAATAACAATCAATGAACAAATTATGATGTTCATAAAATGACGATATCCCTAAAATGTGGAAATTTAACTACTCATTATCGAATTACTTGAGTTGAACTTCACAGATAATATAGAAAGTAATAGAAACTAAGAGTTTAAAAAGTAACCGTAGAATAATTGTGTTTTTCCTTTTTCTGGAATCCTACTATATTTCTATCTTTAAATTGTTGAAACTCCCATAATAACACTAAGGAATTGTATTTTTAATGTTTAAAACATCTTATAGAGTCAACCAAGTTAACCAAGAGAATCCCAAAAATTGGGTAGGCTTGTCATGCCTTACAGAGCGAGGTAGACAACCTCGCCTTTCTCCTCTCATTACGAGATCCTTTCTTTTGGCTTCCCATTCCTTCATATAAGGGTTAAAGTTTAGAGAATATGTTATTTTGGCCCCTATTTTCTTTCCATATAGCTAGGTGAGCTCCTTGATTTTCTTCTTGTCTTTGTTTCCAATTTCATCAACTTTTTACTCCATGATCACTTGATTTTATGATCTCTTCACATAAAATGCATAAAAATCTCCCATAGGTTCCAAATCATGTAATTTAATAGAATGAATTAGTTTCACACTAAAATAAATTAAAATAAGTCATAAATATGAGTTAATATAGCTAAAGAGGGTGTAAATTAATCAAACATCAGATGATAGTTTTCACCCGTGCATATAGCCCTCCTATTTTTGACAACTAAGCAACTTATAACTGTGAAATAGAAGAGTTATTTAAATTCTTGGTTTGAAAGAAGTTAAAACATCACCCTAACACATGATGTAATGCTTATCCAATCTTATTCAGTGCATTGGTAAAATGTCTTAATATGATTGGCTCGAGGCCGAAAATTGAGATCTCCATATTTCAATGATTTATTTAGACTATATTTTATCTTCTTTTTGTTGATGTGGGTCTAATATACACTCAAAAATTATACAAAATCACATAATGTGATACAGAAGAAACAAAAAGGCCCTCGGACCATATATCATGAAAATATATGCATTCTAGGATGGACAATGGGGTATTCACTAGCATGTAACTCAGGGAAAGTGATAAAATAAATGTCAATGCTAAAAACTAGTCAAAACTATATGCACAACTATTACATATAAACATACAGGATGTCAAGAGAGGGAAAAGGGTCATGAACATGATTGTTTTGAGCCATTAACCTAAATTATGTAGCTCGCTCCATCATAATATCATCCACAGGTAATATTGGTTTAACTCCCCTACTTAAAGGAACCTAGTCCATTTTAGAAGAACGATCCAAGGATTACGAAGGAAGGACAAAATACACCAAGGCTCGAGCCATCAAAAAAATAAAATCTATGAGCCAAGAACACGGTCATATAGACCCCCACACCGACAAACATAGTTTCTAGTGTTAGTCCTTTCGGGACTACACCTCCACAGTAAGCTACACAATTTTATTTAAGCCCAAATTAAAATAGTTGCTTATAAACCCAACCATTAAACAAGGAGTCATTTAATAAGGCATTTAACACTTGGTATCGTCATATCAGTTATCCTTGGAAGCTCATATAATTATGCTAAATCCAACCATGCAACCATTAGAATTCCAAGTTGCATTGTAAAATCCAAACCATGGCCTGAAATGGTCTTTCAAATCCATTCTAAGAAATTATCCATTAATACAATGCGACATGTTCATAATAAGTTGAATTATGCAATTGCCAATGTGCAAAAAACTAAATTTACAAAGTTGGTTGGGGTTAATGCCATTACCAGGCCAAAACTCAACAATTTAGGGAAACCCATATTCCTCATTCCAATTCCCATAAGAATGCACCCACACAGTCCAACAATCATAAATTTAAGCATGAATGATAAATTAAAAATAAGGAAAACGTAATTCAAGTAATACCAATCAAAAACCATCAAGCGAATTTCAAACCCATCAATTTAAACCACATGGATAGTGATTAAA
>NW_025855425.1:0-1524 GCF_002878395.1 Capsicum annuum
GCTCATCGTTGGAATAACGTGTTTACCGACATGGAATATTGGTACCAGGCTAAGCGATCTGTGTACTTAACTTTATGTCATTCCTAAATTGGGACTATAGGTAGGAGCCCGAGCCAAGTGATCTTGGGCACTACCATTGGGTCGAGACACCATGTTGTGTGGTCTTGAGTGTCTCTCCCTCACTTATACTCTAATCTCGGTGACAACCGGGGTTTGACAGTTGGTGTAAATTATGTAGGGTATTCCACCTAGCTCAGTTGCATTTCATCATTGTTGAGAAAAACTATTGCATTACACCCATGTACTTTCAAATGATTTGATACAAAATTTCTTTATAATGGCTCTCAACTATACTTTGTAAAAATATTATATTTTGTTTTGATATCTCTGCATATTAGTACTTTTGTGCTGACCCCCTCCCCTCTCCAACCTCTTAGGTTCAGAGGCCTAGTCTAGGGGTCAAGAGAATCAGTAGATCTTTCAGACAGAGTTGCAGAGACAAGTGGTGAGCCTTCTATGTTTCAGAAGGTCTTATGTCCTGCAGTCTTTCTATCTTATATTAGTTTTGGATCTGCTGGGGGCCTTGTCCCAGTTTTCAGATAGATATTATTTCAGTCATGTCGTAGAGATTTCGCAGATGGTTTTAGAGATGTTGATTTAGATTGTGGGATACTATTCCCCATTTTTATTTTCATATGATTCTTGACCATATTTCTGTTATATTGTGTTTGTTCCACATTACTTTGATCATATGAATTAGGTGCATGATTACTAGACAGATAGGGATGTTTCGGGTCTCCATGGTTTGAAATGCTTATCACGGCCAGGCCCTAGTTTGGGTCATGACAAACTTGGTATCACAGCACGGTTCATGGTCCCAGGGTGTCTGCAAAATCGCATCGGGTTGAGTCTTGTTTATGGGTATGTAGAGCGCCACACTTATAAGTAGAAGGCTGCTAGGCATTTAGGAAATGTTTCCCTTCTTTGTGATTTAGTTCGTGCTTCAGAGTCTGAACTGTCCCTTAATCAATGATCACTTGTGTTTCAGAAACATAGTTATGCCTCCACGTCGTATCATCAATTAGAATGCTCAGGCAGATAAGGTTCGTCCCATCCATGGTATGCGGACCCATAATAGGGCGCACACTCCAGAATTTATCCCTACTCCGGGAGTCCCTCCAGTCTCGACCAGTCCACCTCGAGCTCCACGGACTAATGTCAACCATCCCCCAACTGCTCAGGGAGATATTTCAAATACAGAATTCAGACAGTCTATTCCTATGTTGACACAGTTGGTAGCCAATCAAGCTCAATGATCGGAAGATGTTGGGTCTATATCTGTTACATCTGAGGCTACTAGAGTCGGACATTTCATGAAGATGAACCCACCTAAGTTCACTGGCACTAAGGTGGAGGAAGATCCACAGGATTTTGTGGATGAGATGGAAAAGATCTTTAAGGTGATACATGTGGATGGGGTTGAAGGGGTGGAGCTAGCAACCTATCAGCTCAAGGACATTGCGA
>NW_025855426.1:0-4889 GCF_002878395.1 Capsicum annuum
GTTTTTTCCGATAGACCCCCGGCACAGGAAAAAGACAATATACAAACAAAAAACATCCAAGGCATGAGACATAATAAAATAACATATTTACAACATTCCCAAAAATATTGAACATTACCAGAACCAAAGCTCTCCTAACTACTGCCTACTCGCCCACACGGCTTATCCCTCTATCCTAATGTTTTCCTCTCTAGCTTCCTATCTAGGGGTATGTCCTTAGTCAGTTGCAACTACGCCATGTCATGTTTAATTGCTTCCCTCTAGTTTTTCTTCGGTCTACCTCTACCCCGCATGAAGCCATCCAAGGCCAACCTCTCACGCTTATGAACCGGGGCATCCGTGCCCCTCCTTATCACATGACCAAACCATCTCAACCTTACTTTCCATATTTTATCCTCCACTGATACCACACCCACCTTCTCACGAATAATCTCATTCCTAATCCTATCATCCCTTGAAAACCACACATCCAATGCAACATTCTTATTTCTTCCACCTTGAACTTTTGGATATAAGAGTTCTTAATCGGCCAACACTCCGCTCCATATAACATAGCTGGTCGGACTGCGACTCTATAGAATTTTCCTTTCAGCTTGGGGGGCACCTTCTTATCGCATAGAATTCCCGAAATGAGCCTCCATTTTATTCAACCTGCCCCAATATGGTGAGAGATATCCTCATCTATCTCTGTATTCCCCTGGATCATAGACCCAAGATACTTAAAACTATCCCTCTTACAAACTGTCTAGGACTCCAACTTCACTACTACCTCCTTATCTTGCCTCGAGTCACTAAACTAGAACTCTAAGTACTCCGTCTTGGTCCTACTCAATCGAAAGTTGTTAGACTCCAGGGTTTGTCTCCAAACCTCCATCTTATCATTAATACCTTGTCGCAACTCCTCAATCAAAACTACATCATCCGCAAAAAGCATACACCAAGGCACCTAGCCTTGTATACTCTGCATCAATATATCCATCACCAAGGCAAATAAAAATGAACTAAAAGTTGATCCCTAGTACAATCCTGTCAAGACCAAAAAATGCTCAGAATCCCCTCCCGCTGTCCTTACCCGAGTCTTTGCCCCCTCATACATGTCTTTAATTACTCTGTTGTACGCCACTGGGACCCCCCTTGCCTCTATGAATCTCCACAGATCCTCCCTAAGGACCTTGTCATACACCTTTTCTAAGTCAATAAACACCATGAGCAGATCTCTCTTCCTCTCTCTATACTGCTATATCAGTCTCCGCACTAGGTGAATTACCTAAGTCGGGGAGCGACCAGGCATAAATACAAATTGATTCTACAAAATAGACACAATCTTCCTCAACCTCCACTCCACCACCCTCTCCTAAATCTGAATCGTCTGACTCAACAACTTAATATCCCAGTAGTTATTGTAACTCTGAATATCCCCCTTGTTCTTATATAGAGGAATCATTATGCTCCATCTCCACTCCTCAGGAGTCCTAGCAGACTTAAAAATGTTGTTAAACAAGTTGGTTAGCCACTTCAACCCTGCCCCGCTAGAAACTTCAAAAAATACACCAGGATCCCGTACGGCCCCGTCGCCCTACTTCTTCGCATCTTACAAATGGCACCACTGACCTCCTCTACCTTAAAACACAGACAATAGCCAAAATCGCGACATTCTCTGGAGTGCTCCAACTCCCCTAACATAACTTCTCTATCCCCCTCCTCATTCAAGAGCCTATGAAAATACGACAGCTATCTTTCCTTAATGAGGGCTTCGTCAATCAATACTCTACCATCCTCTTCCTTAATATACTTCACCTGATCCAGATCCTACCCCTTTCGCTCCCTAACCTTCGAAAGCCTAAACAACCTCTTTTCCCCATCTTTCTCCTCTAACTCCTTATACAAACTCTCAAAAGTTGCTGACTTAGCAGCCATAACTGCTAACTTGGCCTCCTTTTTTGCTAACTTATACTTTTCCCTTCTTACTCTTATGTCCTCTTTATTTTTGCTCTCCACCAACTTAGCATAAGCCACCTTCTTCGTCTCCACCTTCTTCTTGACATCTTTATTCTACCATCAATCCCCTCGATACCAGCCAGACCTGCCCCTCGAATTGCCCAACACCTCTCTAGCAGACTCCTTGATGTACCCAACAACCTTATAACACATATAATCCATGTACCCTCTACACTCCCACACCCCTATCCTCTCTAAATTCTCCCCTATCTTTAATGCACTAACCGGAGTCAGGCCACCCCACCTAATTCTAGGAGGACCCTTTCCACCCTGCCTCTTCTTACCCTTCTTGATAGCTAAGTCCATCACCAGCAATCTATGCTGGGTTGTAAGATCCTCACTCGAGATCACTTACTTAAATGCATACCCCCCATATACTCAGTACATCCTTAAAGTATTGATCAACATATATGTCCGTGTGCTACATTGTCTCATAATATAGGTTTAGGTGATCAGTCCCAATAGTGATAGTGATTCCTGAGTACCTTTGTCTACACTCTGCAGTTGATGAGTCCTCATGGTTAGAGGACATATTGCTCAACTTTTTAGTTGTTAATGTTTTCAGCTTAGCCGATTCAGTTGGGGGTTTGTCCCAATGACTCTCTAGTTCTTGATTAGTAGAGCTTTTTCATACTAGATTATCAGTGTATTTAGACTTTCAGTATTTTGACTGTTCAGACAAGTATTTATTTATATTCCACCATGATTTTGATATGACAGTACCATCGTTTTTCTTTATTCATCTCAAAGTAAGTTTTTTTTGTAGTAGCAGGCTCAAAAGGGTTAGCTTGGGCTACTTGTAGCCTTAAGCATCGTGTGACATTCCGGGATGAGATTTTGGGTCATTATAAATAAATCTAAAAATTCCTTTGCTACTGGAACTGACTCAAGAATAGGAGTCTCAAAACTAGAGTCTTTGACACACACAAGATGATAGACACACCCCTTGGATATCATCTTTCTCACTCTAAGGTATGAAATAAGTTAATCTCTAAGCATTGTAGTACCACCCCACCATTTAAGAACTGGTTCATTTGGAAACTTAAAATGAACTACTCTATTTCTTTAATCCACTGAAGCATAGAAAGAATAGAGCCAATCCATGTTGAGAATGACGTCAAAATCTATCTTCTCTAACTCTACAAAGTCTACTGATGTAACTTTCATAAACACTATAACCGGGAAGTTTGTGTATACTCACCAGGCAACGATAGACTTAACTATTATGGTAGACACTGAGAAAGGATCTACTAAGATTTTAGGACTAACTCTGAATTTGATGGCTATAGAAGTGGTTACAAAGGAAAGAGACGCTCAAGTATCTAGTAAAGCATAAACATGTAAATTAAAGACTTGCAACATAACAATAACCACCTCAGAATATCTTTACTAATATTTTTAGGGATGAAGTGCATAAAGCCTCTTCTGACACTAACCACTAGTAGCACTGGAAGCGACAGCTTGCTAAGTCGGGCGGTCGGCTGGAGCCGATGACTGATGGGACTGTCCCTATTGGCAGAAATCCCCATCTTTCTAAGCAACTACCCGACACTCTTAGATCTGATGGTCTAGCTTGCCATACCCAAAGCATATATCACTGCCAGCTCTACACCACCCTGATGGTTTCTACCATATTTCTCATAAAAAGGATTTGTGCAACCACTGCTTAGACTGCCTTGGGATTAAAAGCAAGGCGTCGTATCCCGATTGTTATTTATGAACTTTGGCACAGGGGCACTAGCTGAAGATAAAGTAGGAGATGAAGATTTCTGATAGAATTAAGGACAGTTTCCCCTTCTCGACTTTAGTTAAGTGAAATTAAATCAACCTATTCTAACCTTCTTATTCTCTCTCTCCTAGTTAAGATCCTACTCCTTAATCTATTGATCATAGACTATCAGCCTAAATATGTCCATCTCCTTAATTAACATTGCAGTCATACACTCCTTGACCATACTATCAGATATGCTAGACACAAACTTATCCTAGACCTGTTATTATCCACCACATAAGGAGCATAACTAGCTGACTGATTAAATTTAAGATAATACTCCTTCACACTTATATTGACATGCCTTAAGTTGATAAACTCTAAAAACTTGGCTTCCCTCAGCTCCAACGAGAAGAATCCATCTAAGAAGGCTGTAGCAAACTCCTATTTTATAGGCCCTGTATCTGCACCTCTATCCTCTTTCCACTACTTAAACCAGGTATGGGCCACATCCTGCAGCTGGTAAGTAGCTAGTTCAACACTATAACAATAGTCATCCCCATAATGTTTGTTATCTTCTGCACCATGTCTAGGAACTTCTATGGATCCTTTTCATACTTGGATCCCAAAAATAGAGGAGGATTCATTCAGGTAAAGTCACAAATCCTAGCTGCGGTAGTATTGGTCAATAGGTTTGCTTGTTGGTTTATATTTCTTCTTCCGTTTGTCTTTTTGGGAGGCATGTTCTGTAAACAAAAGGAATAATAGATGAGACAGAGAGTTTAACGTGAGCTCATTCTCTTTTGCATGACATGAACACTGAAAGAAGGGAAACTTTTTTTAAAATGCCTCATAGCTTATTGTCCATCAGTGTGGCATGCTTCACACCCAAGCGCAATATTTTACTTGACGCAGTTTTCAAACTCCTTAGGACCCTTTAAAACCTTAGGATTTGATACAAAGTTAGTAATGCCACAAGAGTATTCCTTGGGCTCCACACGGTGCTTATGGTCCTTAAAGACCACAACTTAACCATTAGCTTGTACCTTCTATGAGCAGTAGGTAAAACTTATAACAAAAGATCATAGGCAGAATTTAACTGAGGAATGCCATAAGGTTTGAAATCATAGTTTTGATAATGTCTGTAAAATAGTAATGATAATACTAATAAAAATGGCTG
>NW_025855427.1:0-1774 GCF_002878395.1 Capsicum annuum
AAAAAAGACAGATGCATTTAAATTATATAATATAATAATTTTCATAGTTGGGCTACTTTTTTTAAAAAAAGACTCATCTGTTGCATAGTTTGCAGTATATGGTTAAAATCCGTTTGAGTCTGGTTTAGAGAAACAGAGTAACATATGGATAATCTGATGCAAAATATCAATCATCTGTTGCAACAGTTGCATAAAATGTGTAATCTGTTATACAACAGATGATCAGTATGTTGCAACAGATGAACAATATGTTATCAGATTAAACATTTGTTGCATAATTTGCAGTAGATGGTTAATCTTTTAGGAGTCGGGTTCAGAGAACCAAAGCAACAAATGGGTAATCTGATGCAAGATATACCCTGTCGCAACAGATGTCCCATCTAGTGTATCAAATATAACATCTGTTGCACCAGATATAACATCTGTTCAATATCTTTCTTATCTTTAAGTAGAATTATTTTATTTGAAGAAGACGTACTGCATCATCCGGAGGGTTAAAGAGATCAACCTCCTTAATATTGGTGTTGCTCTTTGCATCCAACCACGTAAACATCCTTGGATGAGAAACCTCATTCGGGTAATCCATTAATTGCTTTCGGAGGAGAGGAATGACTTCAAATGCCGAAGCCTAAAAAATGTAAATAGGAAGCAAGAAAAAAAATGATAATACTATATTCAATATAAATTAATGGATGAGTAAAATTAGTGATTAATTTTACCATGAAAGCCCAAGGAAAGACGTATAATGTGGTCGTCCTTGAGGATAGCTTTGTCAATAAATATTGGACAGTCAAGTAGAAGCTGTCATATCCCTAGGGATAATTATTGAATTTATCAAAATCCTCAGCACGCGCCAACAAATCATCTTCTCTGACCTTGTTGACGTCTCTTGCCAATATAACTGAATGGGCAAACCAAAATAAGCACAATTGTTTTCTGTACTACTCTGGTATGGTTTTATCCTCGAGATCTGTCAACAAATCCGATGCTTTGTATCCACATCGAGCAATGTCAAACAACCCATCTATTTTTTCCTTGTATTTTTTTGCCTTGGATCTTTTTCGGGGTGGTGTCCTTCTGGACGATGGCATCTCAAGCCCGTCACTATGGTAAACTCTTGCAAGCCAAAACAAACAGGCATGCCACAATTGTTGATCTAGATTTCATCCATCTTCTTTTTGCCCCCCTCCCCCGGATCTTTGTCATCCCCCGCATACTTGATCCTGCGCTTGAGAAGACCATATACCATCGTCATAGGGAAACGAATACGAGCAAAGGGGTCCTCAGGCAGCTCGAGAAAGCATCCAAAGCAGCTCTTCTTAAAAAGTCCGCCTATGTTTTTGTTCTTCATAATTTTCATAAAATGTCCAAAATTTTTCCCAATTTGATATTTAAGTACAATTTGACCAGTTAGTTGTTTTCCTTCTGAGTCATTTATCGACATCGCAACTTGAAACCTGTCAATACTAAAAGTTTTGACAAGATCATGCTGGGATGTCGATATGAACTCACGCCCTTTCGGTGATCCATTATCATCATGTTGATGATCATCCTCTTTCTCTTTCTGACTCTCTAATTCCTCTTCTTTCTCACTTTTATTTTCTTCATCATCATCTAAGGACCCTTGTCCACCTCTCTCACTGTTGTTTTCACATCTCTCCTCAGCTTCACTTTTCCCTGATTGAGATTGTTCAGGAAGCTCCTTCGAATCCCTCTTACTGTAGCCTTTTTTTTTAGTGGTCAGACTTTGATCCACTTTTACTTTCTTTTCTTT
>NW_025855428.1:0-9977 GCF_002878395.1 Capsicum annuum
CATGACAAAAAGTGAAAATCTTATAAATTACTCATGGAAGAACCATAATAAAATTTTGAAGCAAATACTAGACATTCTTCATCAAACATACTGTAGAATCTATATGTATAATAATTTATCTAGGCATTTAATCAAACATATTGTAGGCATGGCGCATGTAAACATCGTTGTACTATAGATAAACATTGTGGTACAATTCTAATTTCACTATTCAATGGTTTAGTCATAGATTTTCACGAATCTATATCTATATTAATTTAATTAACATAGAATGAATCACCCAACATGGGGTAGAATTCAATTTCTCAC
Source organism: Capsicum annuum (assembly GCF_002878395.1). Taxonomy (NCBI): domain Eukaryota; kingdom Viridiplantae; phylum Streptophyta; class Magnoliopsida; order Solanales; family Solanaceae; genus Capsicum; species Capsicum annuum. The sequence continues at coordinate 310 of NW_025855428.1, forward strand.
TATCTAAATGAACAAGAGCAACCCAATAATGAGATTCATAAGCAAATCCATTGAATTGAATTTAGAAAAAAGCATTTTTGGGCTTCATGGACGAAAGCAGTCCACGAATGAACACTATGCATACCCTAGTTTGTTATTTCGTGAGGTTTGACGGTGAAACATTCTTGATTCCTAATCTACAATAGAAACACTCTCTTGTTATTTAGAGAAACTTGAGCGAAACTAGTATATTTTGGGTGAAGAATTGCTAAATCACGTGCACACTGGGTTTAAATAGAAGTAGACAATTAAATCTGTTAACCCTTACATGAGTCTTTTAAAATTGGAAAAACTTCTCCAACTAGACCATTAGCGCGACGCAACGCTGTCATACTGTGTCACAGGATTTTGACAATTAAAAAATTGAGGGATGTTGTGATGCGGGGCCATCGCCTTACGGCCTTCTTTTTTCCACGGAAGTTTGGTACCGCATGGGTGAAATTGCACTGAGACAATGGAAAATGGACAATACTAAATTTGGGCCATGGAGCGATGCTACATAATTGTGGATCGCTACTGAAATTTTCCAAATGTCATTTCCTCTGAGGCGTGGTGTGCCATTGTCAATTATGGTGCTGTTTTACAATGGGAACTTGAAATATTCGTAACTTCTGATCTGGTTATCTGAGTTGGGCGAATCTTATATCCATGGAAATATTATTAAATTTCCCACTTGACAAAAAGTGAAAATCTTGTAAATTCCTAATGGAACGACCATCATAAAATTTTGAAGCAAATTCTAGACATTCTTGATCAAACATACTGTAGAATCTATATGTATAATAATTTATCTAGGCATTTAATCAAACATATTGTAGGCATGATACATGTAAACATCGTTGTAAAAATCCATGAGGATAATTTTTTTTTCTTCATATGAATAAACATTGTGGTATAATTCTAATTTCACTATTCAATTGTTTAGTCATAGATTTGCATGAATCTATATCTATATTAATTTAATCAACATAGAATGAATCACCCAACATGGAGTAGAATTCAATTTCGCACTATCCACATGAATAAGAGTATCCCAATCATGAGATTCATAAGAAAATCCATAAATTTGAATTTATAAAAAGTGATTCTTGGGCTTCATGGACAAAAGGAGTCCATGAATGAACACTATGCATACCTTAGTTTCTGATTTCATGAGGTTTGACGGTGAAACCTTCTTGAATCCGACTCTTCAATAGAAACACTCACTTGTTCTTGAGAGAAACATGAGGGAAACTAGTATAATTTGGGTGAAGAATTGCTAAGTCACGTGCACACTGGGTTTAAATAGGAGTAGTCAATTAACTCTATTAACCCTTGGATGCATCTTTTAAAATTGTAAAAATTTCTCCAACTAGACCTTTAGCGCGACGCGGTGCTGTCATGCTGTGTCACAGGATTTTGACGATTAAAAAATTGAGGGATGTTGCGATGCGGGGCCATCGTATTGCGACCTTCTTTTTTCCATAGAAGTTTGGTGCCGCATGGGGGAAATTGCGATGAGACAATGAAAAACAGACAATACTAAATTTGGGCTATGGAGAGATGCTACATAATTGCGGATCCCTACTAGAATTTTACAAATGCCATTTTCTCTATGGCGTGGTGCGCCACTGTCAATTATGGCGCTGTTTTACGACAGGAACTTGAAATAGTCGTAACTTCTGATCTAGTTATCAAATTTGGGCGAATCTTATATCCATGGAAAGCTTATTGTATTTCCCACATGACAAAAAGTAAAAATCTTGTATATTCCTCATGGAACGACCATCATACAATTTTGAAGCAAATACTAGACATTCTTGCTCAAACATACTGAGGTTCAATATAAATAAAAATTATTGAACAATTCTAATTTCACTATTCAATGGTTTAGTCACAGGTTTCGAAGAATCTATATCTATATTAATTTAATCATCATAATATTTGTCACCCAACATGGAGTAGAATTCAATTTTGCACTATCCACATGAAGAAAAGTAGCCCAATAATGATATTCATAAGAAAATCCATAAACTTGAATTTAGAAAAAAATGATTCTTGGGCATCATGGACGAAAGGAGTCCATGGATAAACACTATGCATACATTAGTTTGTGATTTCGTGAGGTTTAACGGTGATACCTTCTTGAATTCAAATCCTTAATAGAAACACTAGCTTGTTCCTGAGAGAAACTTTAGGGAAACTAGTATATTTTGGGTGAAGAATAGGTAAATCACGTGGCCACTGGGTTTAAATAGGATTAGAGAATTAACTATTTTAACCCTTGGATGCGTCTTTTAAAATTGTAAAAATTTCTCCAACTAGACCTTTAGCGGGACGCAGTACTGTTTTGCTGTGTCACAGTATTTTGATAATTGAAAAATTAAGGGATGTTATGATGCGGGGCCATCGCATTGTGACCTTCTTTTTGCCACGGAAGTTTGGTGCCGCATGGGAGAAATTGCGCTGACACAATGGAAAATGGACAATACTAAATTTTCTCTATGGCGTGGTGCGCCACTGTCTATTATGGTACTGTTTTATGACGGGAACTTGAAATAGTCGTAACTTCTGATCTGGTTATCAGATTTGGGCGAATATTATATCTATGGAAAGCTTATTGAATTTCCCACATGACAAAAAGGGAGAATCTTGTAAATTCCCCATGGAACAACCATCATAATATTTCGAAGCAAATACTAGATATTCTTGATGAAACATACTATAGAATCTATATGTATAATAATTTATCTAGGCATTTAATCAAACATATTGTAGGCATGGTACATGTAAACATCGTTGTACTATAAATAAACATAGTGATACAATTCTAATTTAACAATTCATTGGTTTAGTCATAGATTTGCAAGAATCTATATCTATATTAATTTAACCAACATTGAATGAATCACCCAACATGGAGTAGAATTCAATTTCTCACTATCCAAATGAACAAGAGCAGCCCAATCATGAGATTCATAAGAAAATCCATAAACATGAATTTAGAAAAAAGGATTCTTGGGCTTCATGGATGAAAGGAGTGGAAGAATGAACACTATGCATACCTTAGTTTGTGATTTCAAGAGGTTTGACGGTGAAACCTTCTTGAATTCAAATAGTCAATAGAAACACTCGCTTGTTCTTGAGTGAAACTTGAGAGAAACTAGTATATTTTATGTGTAGAATGGCTAAATCATGTGGACACTGGGTTTAAATAGGAGTAGACAATTAAATCTATTAACCCTTGGATGCGTCTTTTCAAATTGTAAAAATTTCTACAACTAGACCTTTAGCGTGACGTGGCGCTGTCATGCAGTGTCACAGGATTTTGATAATTAAAAAATTGAGGGATGTTGCGATGCGAGGCCATCGTATTGCGACCTTCTTTTTGCAATGAAAATTTGGTGCCGCATGGGAGAAATTGCGATAAGACAATGGGAAACGCCTGGAGCGATGCTACATAATGGTGAATCGCTACTGGAATTTTCCAAATGCCATTTTATCTATGGCGTGGCGCACCACTGCCAATTATGGCGTTGTTTTAGACGGGAACTTGAAATAGTCATAACTTCTGATCTGGTTATCAGATTTGGGCGAATCTTATGTCCATGGAAAGCTTAATGAATTTCTCACATAAAAAAAAGTGAAAATGTTATAAATTACTCATGGAAGAACCATAGTAAAATTTTGAAACAAATACTAGACATTCTTGATCAAACATACTGTAGAATCTATATGTATAATAATTTATCTAGGCATTTAATCAAACATAGTGTAGGCATGGTACATGTAAACATCGTTGTACTATAAATAAACATTGTGATACAATTCTAATTTTACCATTCAATGGTTTAGTCATAGATTTGCAAGAATCTATATCTATATTAATTTAATCAACATAGAATGAATCACCCAACATGGAGTAGAATTCAATTTCTCACTATACACATGAACAGGAGCAGCCCAATCATGAGATTCATAAGAAAATCCGTAAACATGAATTTAGAAAAAAGAATTCTTGGGATTCATGGACGAAAGGAGTCCATGAATGAACACTATGCATACCTTAGTTTCTGATTTCATGAGGTTTGACGGTGAAACCTACTTGAATCTGAATCTTCAATAGAAACACTTGCTTGTTCTTGAGTGAAACTTGAGAGAAACTAGTATATTTTAAGTGTAGAATTGCTAAATCACATGGACACTGGGTTTATATATGAGTAGAAAATTAACTCTATTAACCCTTGGATGCGTCTTTTCAAATTGTAAAAATTTCTCCAACTAGACCTTTAGCGCGATGCGATGTTGTCATGCTGGGTCACAGGATTTTTACAATTAAAAATTTGAGGGATATTGCGACGCGGGGCCATCGCATTGCGACCTTGTTTTTGCCATGGAAATTCGGTGCCGCATGGGAGAAATAGCACTGAGACAATGGAAAATGGACAATACCAAATTTGGGCCATGGAGATTCATAAGAAAATCCATTAAATTGAATTTAGAAAAAGGGATTCTTGGGATTCATGGATGAAAGGAGTCCATGAATGAATACAATGCTACCTTAGTGTCTGATTTCATGAGGGTTGACGGTAAAACCTTCATGAATCTGAATCATCAATAGATACACTCTCTGGTTATTGAGAAAAACTTGCGAGAAACTAGTATATTTTTTGTGAAGAATTGCTAAATCCCGTGGACACAAGGTTTAAATAGGAGTAGACAATTAACTCTATAAACCCTTGGATGCATCTTTTAAAATTGTAAAAATTTCTCAACCTAGAGCTTTAGCATGATGCGGCACTGTCATGCTGTGTCACATGATTTTGACAATTAAAAAATTAAGGGATGTTGTGACACGGGGCCATCGTATTGCGAACTTATTTTATCCACGAAAGTTTGGTGCAACATGGGAGAAATTGCGCTGAGAGAATGGAAAACGGACAACACTAAATTTGGGCCATGGGGCGATTCTATATAATATCGAATCCCTACTGGAATTTTCCAAATGCCATTTTCTCTATGGCGTGGCGTGCCACTGTCAATTATGGCGCTGTTTTATGATGGGAACTTGAAATAGTCTTAACTTCTGATCTGGCTATCAAATTTGGGCGAATCTTATATCCATAGAAAGATTATTGAATTTCCTCATGGAAGAATCATCATAAATTTTGAAGCAAATACTAGACATTCTTGTTCAAACATACTGTAGAATCTATATGTATAATAATTTATCTAGGCATTTAATCAAACATATTGTAGGCATGGTAAATGTAAACATTGTTGTTCTATAAATAAACATTGTGGTACAATTCTAATTTCACTATTCAATTGTTTAGTCATAGATTGGCATGAATCTATATCTACATTAATTTAATAAATAAAAAATGAATCACCCAACATAGAGTAGAATTCAATTTCTCACTATCCACAGGAACAAGAGCAGCCCAATCATGAGATTCATAAGAAAATACATAAACTTGAATTTAGAAAAAGGGATTCTTGGGCTTCATGGACGAAAGGAGTCCATGAATGAACACTATGCATACCTTAGTTTGTGATTTCATGAGGTTTGACGGTTAAACCTTCTTGAATCTGAATCATCAATAAAACACTCGCTTGTTATTGGGAGAAACTTGCAAGAAACTAGTATATTTTGGGTGAAGAATTGCTAAATCCCGTGGACACTGGGTTTAAATAGGAGTAGACAATTAACTCTATTAACCCTTGTATGCGTCTTTTAAAATTGTAAAAATTTCTCAACCTAGAACTTTAGCGCGACGCGGCGCTGTCATGCTGTGTCACAGGATTTTTACAATTAAAAAATTGAGGGATGTTGCGACACGGGGCCATCGCATTGCGAACTTATTTTTGCCACAAAAATGTAGTGCAACATGGGAGAAATTACGCTGAGACAATGGAAAACGGACAATACTAAATTTGGGCCATGGAGCGATGCTACATAATCGCGGATCCCTTCTACAATTTTCCAAATGCCTTTTTCTCTTTGGCGTGGCACGCCGCTGTTAATTATGGCGTTGTTTTACGACGGGAACTTGAAATATTTGTAACTTCTGATCTGGTTGTCAGATTTGGGTGAATCTTATATCAATGGAAAGCTTATTGAATTTCCCACATGACAACTATCATAAAATTTTGAAGCATATACTACACATTCTTGATCAAACATACTGTTGATTCTATATTTATAAGAATTTATCTAGGAATTTAATCTAACATATTGTTGGCATGGTACGTGTAAACATAGTTGTACTACAAATAAACATTGGGGTACAATTCTTATTTCACTATTCAATGGTTTAGTCATATGTTTGCATGAATCTATATCTACATTAATTTAATCAACATAGAATTAATCACCCAACATGGAGTAGAATTCAATTTCTCAATATCCACATGAACAAGAGCTGCCCAATCATGAGATTTATAAGAAAATACATAAACTAGAATTTAGAAAAAGGTATTCTTGGGCTTCATGGAGGAAAGGATTCCATGAATGAACACTATGAATACCTTATCTTGTGATTTCATGAGGGTTGATGGTGAAACCTTCTTGAATCTGAATCATCAATAGAAACACTCTCTGGTTATTGAGAAAAACTTGCGAGAAACTAGTATATTTTTGGTTAAGAATTGCTAAATCCCGTGGACACTAGGTTTAAATAGGAGTAGACAATTAACTCTATTAACCCTTGGATGCATATTTTTAAATTGTAAAAATTTCTCAAACTAGACCTTTAGAATGACGCGGTGCTGTCATGCTGTGTCACATGATTTTGACAATTAAAAAATTGAGGGATGTTGCGACACGGGGCCATCGCACTGCGACCTTATTTTATACACGAAAGTTTGGTGCAACATGGGAGAAATTGCGCTGAGACAATGGAAAACGGATAACACCAAATTTGGGCCATGGAGCGATTCTAATTAATATCGAATCCCTACTGGAATTTTCCAAATGCCATTTTTTCTATGGCGTGGCGCACCACTGTCAATTATGGTGCTGTTTTACGATGGGAACTTGAAATAGTCGTAACTTCTGAGCCGGTTATCAGATGTGGGTGAATCTTATTACCATGGAAAGCTTATTGAATTTCCCACATGACATAAAGCGAAAATCTTGTAAATTCCTCATTGAACAACCATAATAAAATTTTGAAGAAACTACTAGACATTCTTGATCTAACCTATTGTAGAATCTATATGTATAATAATTTATCTAGGCATTTAATCAAACATATTGTAGACAAGGTACATGTAAACATAGTTGTACTACAAATAAATATTGTGGTACAATTCTAATTTCACTATTCAATGGTTTAGTCATAGGTTTGCATGAATCTATATCTACATTAAATTAATCAACATAGAATTAATCACCCAACATGGAGTAGAATTAAACTTCTCACTTTCCACATGAACAAGAGCAGCCCAATCATAAGATTCATAAGAAAATCCCTAAACTTGAATTTAGAAAAAAGGGATTCTTGGGCTTAATGGACGAAAGGAGTCCATGAATGAACACTATGCATACCTTAGTTTGTGATTTTGTAAGGTTTGATGGTAAAACATTCTAGAATTCGAATCCTCAATAGAAACACTAGCTTGTTCTTGAGAGAAACTTTAGAGAATAAGGGTTTAAATAGGGGTAGACAATAGACCCCTTTAACCCTTGGATGAGCCTTTTAAAAATGTAAAAATTTCCCCAACTAGACCTCTAGCGTGATGCGGCACAGTCATGCCGTGTCACAGGATTTTCACATTGGGTAAATTGAGGGATGGCGCGACGTGAGGCCATCGCATTGCAACCTTTTTTTTTCCCTTGAAGTTTGGTGCGACGCGGGGGAAATTTCGTTGAGACTATGGAAAACGGAAAATACTAAATTTGGGCCATGGAGCGACGTTCCATAATCGCGGACCCCTACTGGAATTTTCAAAATGCCATTATCTCTGTGGCGTGGAACGCCACTGACAATTATGGCGCTGTTTTATGATGGGGATTTGAAATAGTCGTAACTTCTGATCCGGTTATCAGATGTGGGTGAATCTTTTATCCCTGGAAAGATTATTGAATTTCCCACATGACAAAAAACAAAAATCTTGTAAATTCCTCATGGAACAACCATCATAAAAATTTGAAGAAAATACTAGACATTCTTGATCAAACCTACTATAGAATCTATATGTATAATAATTTATCTAGGCATTTAATCAAACATATTGTAGACATCGTACATGTAAACATAGTTGTAGTACAAATAAACATTGTGGTACAATTCTAATTTCACTATTCCATGGTTAGGTCATAGGTTTGCATGAATCTATATCTATATTAATTTAATCAACATAGAATTAATCACCCAACATGGAGTAGAATTATAATTCTCACTTTCCACATGAACAAGAGCAGCCCAATCATGAGATTCATAAGAAAATCCCTAAACTTGAATTTAGAAAAAGGGATTTTTGGGCTTCATGGACGAAAGGAGTCCATGAATGAACACTATGCACACCTTAGTTTGTGATTTTGTGAGGTGTGACGGTGAAACTTTCTTGAATTCGAATCCTCAATAGAAATACTAGCTTGTTCTTGGGTGACACTTGAGAGAATAGGGGTTTAAACTTGAGGTTTGAGGCCATCGCAAATCAACCTTCTTTTTACCCTCGAAGTTTGGTGCGACGCGGGGGAAATTGCACTGAGAGAATGGAAAATGGACAATACGAAATTTGGGCCATGGAGCGGCGCTCCATAATCGCTGACCCCTACTGGAATTTTCGAAATACCATTTTCTCAATGGTGTGGCACGCCACTGACAATTATAGCGCAGTTTTATGATGGGAACTTAAAATTGTCGTAACTTCTGTTCTGGTTATGAGATTTGGGCGAATCTTATATCCATGGAAAGCTTATTGAATTTCCCACATGACAAAAAGTGAAAATCTTGTAAATTCCTCATAGAACAACCGTCATCAAATTTTGAAGAAAATAATAGGCATTCTTGATCAAACCTACTGTAGAATCTATCAGTATAATAAATTAACTAGGAATTTAATCAAACATATTGTAGACATGGTACATGTAAACTTACTTGTACTACAAATAAACATTGTGGTACAATTCTAATTTCACTATTCAATGGTTTAGTCATATGTTTGCATGAATCTATATCTACATTAATTTAATCAACATAGAATTAATCACCCAACATGGAGTAGAATTCAACTTCTCACTGTCCACATGAGAAAGAGCAGCCCAATCATGAGATTCATATGAAAATCCCTAAAACTGAATTTAGAAAAAGGGATTCTTGGGCTTCATGGACGAAAGGAGTGCATGAATTAACATTACGCATACCTTAGTTTGTAATTTTGTAAGGTGTGATGGTAAAAAATTCTTGAATTCGAATCTTCAATAGAAGCACTAGCTTGTTCTTGAGAGAAACTTGAGAGAATAAGGGTTTAAATAGGGGTAGACAATTGACCCCTTTAACCCTTGGATGCGTCTTTTAAAAATGTAAAAATTTCCCCAACTAGACCTCTAGCGCAATGCGGCGCTGTCATACCGTGTCACAGGATTTTTACATTAGGTAAATTGAGTCATGGCGCAATGTGGGGCCATCGCATTGCAACCT
>NW_025855429.1:0-2985 GCF_002878395.1 Capsicum annuum
GAAAATCCAACTTGAAATATTTCAAAGTGTGGGGGTGTCTAGCAAAGGTCTACATTCCTGTGCCTAAAAGGGTTAATCTATGACCTAAGAAGGTGGACTGTGTGTTCATAGGATATGCTAAAGTAGTAAAGCATGTCAGTTTTTGGTTCATAAATTCGAACATCCAGATATAAATGAAAATACGGTAATTGAATCAGATAATGCTAAATTCTTTAAAAACATTTACCCGTATAAACTTAGACATGAACAGTACAGTGGAGGATCTAAAAGACCTCGAGATAAACCAAGTGGGAATGTACATAATGAATAAAATTCAAGACGTAGTACATGTCAAAGAACGTCTTGTAACGCCCCAATTCTGGTAATCGGAATGCTACGGTGCCCATGACCCCGAAGGGCCACAAACTAACCCATGACTGATATCTGTACTTGAGCACAGAATAACCAAAATCGAGGCGTTACAAACTTGGTATCAGAGATACTAAATGACTATGTTTATTGATATTGATCTGTGAATCACTAATAAGTGAGGAAATGATACTGTATTATGGAATACTGAGATACTAAATGATTGAGTTTACTAAAATCTAATATGACTGGCAAATGATTTTTGATAGCAGATATAGCTGATAACATGAGTGACTATATCTGATAGCCTTGATACTGGATACTGATAACATGGGTGACTGTAGCTGACAACCCTAAATCTGATGGAACTATCTGAGTTCTGTACTATATCTGAGTTGACTGTATCTGACAGTCCTAAAAACTGAAGAACTATCTGAGTTCTATTACTGAGCCGGATTTTGTAACATTTCTCTTAGAAAATGAGCCTCAAACGTTTAAAGAAGCGATGTCGTCGTCAGAATCATCCGTTTGAAAAGAGGCAGTCAATAGTGAGATTGATTCAATCTTAAGCAACTATACATGGGAATTGGTTGATCTTCCTCCCGAAAATAAACCTTTAGGTTCTAAATGGATCTTCTAAAGGAAAATGAAAGCAGATGACACTATTGACAAATACAAGGCAAGACTTATAGTAAAAGGCTTCAAATAAAAATAAGGCCTTGATTACTTTGATACATACTCGCCAGTAACAAGGATAACATCGATTAGAATGTTAATTGCCTTGGCTGTGGTATATGATCTTGAAATCCATCAAATGGTTGTGAAAACCGCTTTCCTAAATAGAGAATTGGAGGAAGAAATATACATAGAATAACCTGAGGGTTTTGTGGTTCTAGGAAAGAAAAACAAGGTGTGTAAAATTATTATGTAATTGTATGGACTAAAAGCAAGCACCTAAACAATGGCATGCGAAGTTTGACCAAACCATGTTGGCAAACAGATTCAAAATAAATGAATGTGATAAATGTGTTTATATTAAAGACACTCCAAATCACTAAGTCATTGTTTGTTTATATGTGGATGATATGTTAATCATCAGTAGAGATATTTCTGACATAAATACAACAAAATGAATGCCCGAAAGAAAGTTTGATATGAAAGACCTTGGAGTTGCGGATGTGATCTTAGGTATAAAAATCCATAGAACTCCACAAGGGTTGGCATTTTCACAGTCTCATTATATCAAAAAGGTACTTGACAAATTCAAGTATATGGAATTTGGTATTGCCAAAACTCCATTGGATGTGACCTTTGCACTTTGAAAGAATGAAGGTGAAAGTGACTCACAATTGGAGTATGCAAGAGTATTGGGATGTTTAATGTATATAATGAACTGTAAACGACCGAACATAGTATGCGCTATCAGTAAATTGAGTCGGTACACAAGTAATCCCAACAAAACTCATTGGATGGCATTGAAAAGAGTTTTGGGGTATCTTAAATACACTCAAGATTATGATTTCCATTGTAATAAATATCCTGTGGTACTTGAAGGATATAGTGATGCAAATTGGATCACCGGATCGAACGAAGTGAAATTCACAAGTGGATATGTATTTACTATCGGTGGAGGAGCAGTCTCTTGGAAATCATTCAAACAGACTTGTATTGCTCGCTCTACAATGGAATCTAAATTTATCGCATTGGATAAAGCCGATGAAGAAGCAGAATGGTTCTGAAATTTCTTAAAAGATATTCTGTATTGGCCCAAGCCAGTGGCACCAGTATGTATACACTGTGATAGCCAAGCGGCTAGGTAGGGCAGGGAGCATGATGTATAATGGTAAATCTCGTCACATACGACGGAGACATAATATTGTTAGGAAACTTCTCTCTAGTGAAATTATCACTATTGACTATGTAAAGTCAAAGGATAATGTATCAGATCCACTTACAAAAGGCCTATCTAGAGAAAGAGTGGAAAAGACATCCAAGGAAATGGGTTTAAGGCCTAGGACAAGTCAGCATAGCGGTAACGCTACCTAGAAGACTAGAGATCCCAAGAGATAGGTTCAAGGAGATCAAACAAAATTGTGTCTGACAGGTTTAACATTGTCAATTACCCAACCCACTCATGATGTAGACAATGTATAGTAAACAAGGATAAGACTTAAGGTGAAAAGTCTTTTAATGATTATCTAAATTTGACAGATTTGACCAAATAGTTTAATCTATAGGATTGAACGTGTAGAAATCACCTATGTGAGGGCGAAGTGAAATCCGTTTCAAGGAGAATGTTAGTAAAGGTCTATTCTCTAAGCTCTCATGAAATCGGGACGTGTTCATGGCTGAAAAGAACAAAATCGTGAGAACCATAAACGTTAAAAAGCTGGTGTATATTAAAGTTTGACGATTCAAATATATCAAATCTACCAATTGATCGAGTGCATCCAATGCATGTTCACTACGGAAAGTTCAAAGGAAAATCCTACTTATCCAGATGCAATCAGTCTTTGCTTGATATACTTGTCTGTAAAACTTTTACAAAAAAAATAGTCATTCACCATTCATGCGGGGAATTTTTGGGTTCATAGTATATGAAAGAAATGTGAATGGAAAAATGAAGAGTAAAATGGT
>NW_025855430.1:0-1529 GCF_002878395.1 Capsicum annuum
AGATCAGCCAATAAGACTCTATGAAGAATGGTAATAGGACACTTTTTATACACTTTCTGGGCAACAATCGAATCACCCACTGGGGTAGAAACTAGGATAGGCTCAGGAATAATCTCTGGACTCATTTCAAAATTCACAGCAATCAAAGGTGTAACATATGAGAAACTGGATCCACGATCCAACAAAGCATACACATCAAACTAAAATATATGAAGTATAACAGTAACAACATCGGGAGAGTCCTCCTGTTCCTAGAGGAATGGTAAAGCATAGAATCTATTCTGGCACTGCCCACCAGCATTGCTAGAAAAGGCGCCCTGAGCTGGGGCTGGGTGAGTCACTGGAACTGGAGCACTAACAGTCTAAGTTTGGGTCTGAAGGCGATAGTCATGATGCCCTTGTCCATCTTATGGACAATCTCTAACTCTGTGACCCATGTCACCACACTAGAAATAACCCCTCTTCTCACCCCAACACTCACTCAAATAAGCCCTACCACACTTAGGACACAGAGGACGATTTGGCTTACTGCCAGTACTATACTGGGACCTAGATGTATATGACCTGGTACCTTGCTCCTGCCTAACTCTAGGCACGGGAGCACTAGCTGATGACTATACTGGTATAGACGAACAATCCTTTTACTGAGGGCGACTCCCTTCCTGCGATCTAGTCTAACCCTGTCCGTGCTGCTCAGACCTAGCTCTCTTATTCCCTCTTATTCTATCTCTTCTTAATCTTGGCTGCCTCAATCTGTTAGGCATAAGTCATCAGCCAAGAAAGATTCATCTCACTATTCAGCCTAGTAGACCTACACTCCTTAACCACATAACTAGACACTCCACTTACAAACTTACTCATACTAGCCCGATTATCAGCCACTAAGTTAGGAGCATACTTCGCTAACTGATTGAACTTTAGATAGTACTCCCTAACAGCCATACAACCCTATCGCAGGTTTATAAACTCTTCCACCTTCACCTCTCTCATCTCTAAAGGGAAAAACTTATCCAGGAATACATCCTTGAACTCTTGCCAAGTTGTAGGGACAGCTCCCTCACCTCTACCTTTCCTCCAAGCAAAAACCTAGTCATAAGAAAGGTCTTTTAACCTATACGTAGCCAACTCCACACTATGTTCCTTAGATACATGCATCACCTGAGTAATCTTCTGCATCTCCTCTAGAAATAACCGTGGATCCTCATCACACTTGGACCCATAGAATTCCGGTGGATTCATCTGCATGAAGTCATGGATCCTGGCAGCAGATGAATCACCTCCCTGCTGCAGTGGAGTCGGGGCTGGGTTGGCCTGAACATTTGCAGTAACAGCTTAGGTAAGCAACTAAAAGGCTGCCTGAAATTCAGTATGAGACATATTTTCATTCAATGGGTCAGCGGGTTGAGGTTGCTGACCATCATTATTACTTCTCGCTCGATGTAGAGACATATTTCTAAAAGAGGAGAGCACGAATCAATAGCAGAGAGAGACACTTTAGCCATGATAGACTTCTGAAAGAAAGAATCACA
>NW_025855431.1:0-3978 GCF_002878395.1 Capsicum annuum
GTTGATCCTTTAAATGAGATGGTGACTCATGCCGAATTTCGGGCAGCTTTTCAGGAACTAGCATAGGTAGTTACCGCCAATTCTTAGGCCAATGTTCATGCCGCTGTTCCACCTTCGCAAGAAGGTAATTTTCCAGTAACACGAGTTTAGGATTTATGTGGATGAATCCGCCAGAGTTTTATGGGTCAAGGGTAGGTGAGGACCCACAGATATATCTTGATGAGGTAAAAAAGATCACCCAAATTATGCATGTAACAGAGGAAGAAAGTGTGGAGCTAGCTTCTTATCGCTTGAAAGATGTTGCTTATGATTGGGTAGAGTTGTAGAGGAAGAGTAGAGGGGAGGATGCAGCTCTCGTGATTCGGCAATTGTTCCAGGACTCGTTCTTAGACCGATTCTTTCCCCCAGAGCTAAGGGAAGCAAAACTAGAAGAATTTATTAACTTGAGACAAGGCTCCATGACAGTTAATGAATATTGTGTTAAATTTAACTAGGTGTCTAAGTATGCTCCCGGTATGATGGCTGATTTCAGGACCAGTATGAGTAAGTTTTTAACTGGCGTATCGAGTTATGTTATGAAAGAGTGTAGGTCCGCTATGCTCAATAGGGACATGGATCTTTCTAGATTGATAATACATGCCCAGCAGATTGAAGCAGACAAGGTGAAAGAGAGAGAGAGAGAAAGAGAGAAAGAGAGAATAAGAGAGTTAGATTAGAGTAGCAGGGGTATAGTTAGAGTAGATTTTTTGGAGGGGTCCGCCCTCAATTTCAGAGCCATTTTTTTATGCCAGCACCATCATCAGCTAGTACTCCCGTATTTAGAGTCGGGCAGGAGCAGGGTAATGACCTACTGTGTCTAGGTCTCAGGACAGTGTGAGTAATAGACCTAACTATCCCCCTGTGTGCTAAGTGTAGTAGGACGCATCCTAGAGAGTGTATGGCTGAGCAGAGAGGTTGTTTTGGTTATGGTAAGTTGGGCCACAAATTCAGGGATTGCCCATATGCTAGACAGAGGAGCCGTGATGTTCGTCCCCAGAGTCAGGATATTAGTGCTCCAGCCCCTTGGGTTCGTCCTACTCCTCCTCAGGGTGCCTCGTCTAGTACTGCCAGTGGTCAGCGCCAGAATCGCTTTTATGTTATACCACTCCCCCAGGAGCAGGAGGATTCACCAGATATTGTTACTGGTACGCTCCGTGTATTTCATTTTGATGTGTATGTGTTGATGGACCCTGGGTCAAGTCTTTCTTATGTGACTCCGTTAGTGGCTGTAAATTTTGAGATCAATGCTGAAAAGATTCCTGAGCCTTTTCTAGTTTCTACTCTAGTAGGTCAACATGTTGTTGCTAAGCAAGTATATAAGAAGTGATCTATCACTGTCCTTCACAGAGTTATGTTTGCAGATTTGATTGAGCTATACATGGTTCATTTTGACATTATTCTAGGTATGGATTGGCTTCACTCTTGTTATGCGTCTATAGACTGTCGTAGCCGTGTAGTCAAGTTTTAGTTTCCGAATGAGCTAGCCTTTGAGTGGTCTGAAAATTCTGTATCTCCCAGGAGTCATTTCATATCCTATCTTAAAGCTAGGAAATTGATATCCAAGGGTTGCATCTATCATTTGGTTCGAGTTAAAGATACTAAGTTCAAGACTCTGATCATTCAGTCGATCAGCATTGTTAATGAGTTTTGTGATGTTTTTCTAGAAGATCTCCCGGGGTACCTTCCGATAGAGAGATAGAATTTAGGATTGATCTTCTCCCCAACACGCAGCCTATTTCTATTCCTCCATATCGTATGGCCCCCGCAGAACTTAAGGAGTTAAAAGAGCAACTCAAAGATCTTCTAGATAAGGGTTTCATAAGGCCTAGCGTATCTCCTTGGGGTACACCCGTTCTGTTCGTGCAAAAGAAAGATGGTTCATTGCGGATGTGCATTGATTATCGTCAGCTTAACAAGGTCACAGTCAAGAATAAGTACCCTCTTCCTAGAACTGATGACCTGTTTGATCAGCTGCAAGGTGCTAACTATTTCTCAAAAATAAACTTGAGATCCGATTATCACCAGCTTAAAGTTAGGGAGTGTGATATTCCAAAGATAGCTTTTCACACCCGATATAGTTATTTTGAGTTCCTGGTCATGTCCTTCGGGCTAACAAATGCCCCAGCAGCCTTTATGGACCTCATGAATCGGGTGTTCAGACAGTACCTGGATATGTTTGTTATTGTGTTCATAGATGATATTCTTGTATACTCCCGAAGTGAGAACGACCATGCAGATCATCTCTGAATAGTCTTGCAAACCCTTAGAGATCATCCACTATTTCCAAATTTAGCAAATGCGAATTTTGGCTAAGGTCAGTTGCTTTTATAGATCATATTGTTTCTTCTGAAGGTATTTGAGTTGACCCTCAAAAGATAAAAGCTGTGAAAAATTGGCCTAGACCTATTTCCCCGTCTGATATTAGGAGTTTCTTGGGTCTAGCTGGCTACTACCGTTATTTTTTTTAGGGTTTCTCTTCCATTGCATCTCCTTTGACTCGGTTGACCCAAAAGAAAATTAAATTCCTGTGGTCTGACTCTTGCAAGAAGAGTTTTCAGGAGTTAAAGACTCGACTCACTTCGGCCCCTGTGATGACCCTTCCAAATGGTGTAGATGATTTTGTGGTGTACTATGATGCTTTTAGAGTTGGGTTGGGTTGCGTGTTGATGCAGAAAGGTAAGGTTATAGCCTATGCCTCCAGACAGTTGAAACCGCATGAGAAGAACTACCTGACCCATGACCTCGAGTTAGCTACAGTGGTTTTTGCCTTGAAAATCTAGAGATACTATTTGTACGGTGTCCATGTTGGTGTCTTTATGGATCACAAGAGTTTGCAGTATATGTTTACTCAAAGAGAGCTGAATCTTCGTCAGAGACGATGGTTGGAATTGTTAAAGGACTATGATATGAATGTGTTGTATCACCCGGGCAAGGCCAATGTAGTGGCAGATGCCCTTAGCAGGTCGTTCATGGGTAATGTAGCACAGGTCGTGGAAGATAGGAAGGAGTTAGCTCATGAGGTGCATCGTCTGGCTAGGTTGGGATTTATATTGCTTAATTCAGCTGAGGGTAATGTTTGGGTCCTGATTAGTTTCGAGTCTTCTATAGTTTCGGAAGTAAAGGAGAAGCAAGATATGGATCCTAGTTTGGTCAAACTAAAGGAGTCATTTAAAGACCAAAAGGTGAAGGTTTTCTCCCAAGGGGGAGATGGTGTATTGAGATTTCAGAATAGATTATGTGCGCCTGATATTGAAGATTTAAGGCAGAGAATTATGGCTGGAGCGTATGGCGTGCGATATTCTATTCATCCCGGTGCTACTAAGATGTATCGCGATTTGCGAGAAATTTATTGGTGGAATGGTATGAAAAAGGATATAGCAAAATTCGTAGAGAAGTGTACAACTTGCCAATAAGTTAAGATAGAACACCAAAGGCCCAGTGGAATGATGCAAGAATTCAGTATTCCTACTTGGAAGTGGGAGGAAGTAAATATGGATTTTGTGACTGGTTTGCCTCCTTCTCGACGTCATCATGATTCGATTTGGGTCGTTGTAGACAAGTTGACTAAGTCCGCGCATTTCTTGCCAGTGCATTCATCTTTCACTGCTAAGGACTATGCTAAGCTATACATTCGAAAGTTAGTCAGGTTGCATGGAGTTCCTTTGTCTATTATCTCCAACAGGGGTACTCAATTTACTTCTCATTTTTGGAGGGCTTTTCAGAAGGGTCTTGGTACCCAAGTTCATCTTAGCTCCACTTTTCATCTGCATACCGATGGTCAGGCTGAGAGAACTATCCAGACCTTGGAGGATATGTTGAGGGCATGTGTTCTTGATTTCAAAAGAAGCTGGGATGAGCATTTGCCATTGATTGAATTTTCTTACAACAACAGTTTTTATGCTAGCATTGGAATGGATCCATTTGAGGCTTTATACGAAA
>NW_025855432.1:0-4121 GCF_002878395.1 Capsicum annuum
CCAATCTGAAAATAAATAATGGAGAATAAGGGAAAATTAAATAAGCATGGTTGAATAGTGGAGCCAAGAACATAATTATACTATCATGGAGGGTTGGGTCATTATTACCCATATGTACCATAACTTCCCCCAATCTTACATTACAAGCCGAGAAAAGTCTTATAGTGATTACAGTCTAATTATCCGAAAAACTAAGGCATAGAAAATAAGGACAAACCTATTGTATTTAATACATATTGTTTGAAATTATTTGTGAGCATGAGTGCTTTGATGTAGTCCCTACACTGATATTTATTAATATACTGAGAGTGCATGGGACTTGTGTGCTATGAGGGTACATAGGTTACATTGGCAGCTGCTTATTTGTTTAGGTAATGTCATTTGCATACATACTTGGTTGTTTGTTGGAAATATGGTACCATTACTTGATCCCTGTAGTGTTATGATATTATGCTACATGTATGCACACAATGGTTTTAAAAGTTGTAAATAGAAGGGGGTTGAAAGTTTGTGCTGAACTGAATGAACTAACTGCCATAGGTACCTTAGGTTTCTCTTAGTTAAGCATCGTGGGTGTTTATTGTGTTTTATTTTCCTGAGGATATGCAAATGTTCTAAGTTAACGGTGTTGATATGCAATGACTTTATGACACTTTTGATGGTTAAACAAGGAAATTATGCAAAAATTTAGGTATTTTAGTTGGGTATGATGTGCTTTTGTGTTGATTGTAGAGGAAAATAGGTTTCAGAGGAGAAGCTGAGAAGAAAAGATGGAAATATGCTAAGTGAACAAAAATTGGTGACTCAAGAGTGTGGTCCAAGACTCGTGAGTTGGACCTAAACCTCGTGAGTGGGACATGTGAGTTGAGTTCTGTAGATAAAAGGCAAAGTCTGATTCCTTTGATTGATCCACGACTCATGATTCCAACCCATGTGTCACAACCCAAAAACAAAGGGTCATGATGACACTTGTCGTGACAAGCCTTGACAAGTAAGCCTATCATCCAAACTAATATGAAAAGGGTAAAACAACACAAAACCCCAAGGTAAGGCTTCTAGAGCGAAGACTAACCACATATACACAATAATAGCGGAACGAACATAAAAATACCATAAATCTCCCAAAATTCGGTGTCTAGTGTGAGAACCAACTAAATATATCTCAAAGTCAAAATATACAATGGATAGTCCAAAAGGAACATAATTTCTCTGATTACAAAAATAAGACAAAAAATAAATAAGAGGAGCTAGTAGATCGACTCAGGAAGCATAGACCGACTGCTACCTCAAAAATACTCCAAACATCGTCTGAATCAGTTACCGTGTGACACACTCGTACCTGGATCTACACATAATAGAGGTAAGTACGATCTACTTGTACTTAGTAGGTATTATAGGACAACTAAGCAAAGTAGAAAATAAAGTATATAGAATACTCTCTATGAGTACGTAAGCTGTAGTTAGAAAATGTCCCAAACAAAAGACCATACCGTCTCTACTAACAGTTCTAAAAGATAAACATATACCAAATGCAAGTAATGAAAGGAAGCGCAAATATATAGATCAAATCAAAAATGAAATACAATATAATATGTGCACAACATATGAAATGCAATCATGATTATGATGATATGATGTACGAGGTTGTCGCACAACCTCGGTATATACCTATCGAGCTATGCTCTAGAGGTAGGACCTATAGGGGGTTCATCAATCCATATATAATCCAATATCCAATATCAATAACTTCTTTTTAACAAATACATCAACAAAGGGTTTTTAAAGATGTCACATTTTCTATCAGAAAAGCCAGTATTTGCACGGTGGTACCAACATTTCATAAATGTGTATGATATGAGAATGTAATGCTCACAACTAGCGAGCATGAGAATTTCCAACTACAACCAATATGCTAACCATGTGAGACAAAAATCCACTCAATATGCCAACCATCCATGATATAATATAGTCCATAAACCAATAGAGTAAGATATACAATAATATGTCACTTGATACCATATAAATACCAACTTAGACATTTTTCGACCAAGAAGAAGAACAACCAATTACATAAATACCAGACCAATAACATCATATAAGACCCCACATGGTCATACATATCATATAATGTCTCAAAACCACCAAGTAATAACAACATAGTGCCAACACGGGAAACAAAAAAAATAATAAAGCCATTTTATGATTAGTTCTCACACCCATAACATGATTTTATATCAATATTAACTATCCAATCTAGTCTGAAGAAATTGAAGCCATAACGCACCTTGAGTGAATAATACCGAATTCAAAAGCCTTCAAAAAAGTGTCTTCCCCTCACGAATAGACTTGAAATCAACTAAAACATACAAATATAGAATTTATGCGCCAAAAGAGAGCCAACGACACCCATATTGCCTATTTTTGGATCATGGTCAAAATGGACCCCCAAAATGGGTTTTCAAAAACGAAAGATGAAACTGGAATGTTAGTTCAAAAATATATGATCCATGACTAAAGGAACTCATAGAAGAAAAACCAAGTTGAAATTAGGGTTTAGATTGAAGAAATACTAATTTAGGCCTTTCAGGCCAAAATTCCCAAATTCCACTTTTGAAATCGAGTTTTACAAGCTCTAAATGACAAGAATCGAAAAAAATAATTGAAATAGGAATTAGAGCTTACCCAATCTTAAAAATGAAATAAATAGCCCAAAAACTATAAAACCCAAAGCTCTAAGTCCCAAAAATGATGGAAGAATCGTGAAAAAGATTGTGTATATGGGTACCAGGTGCCGCTAAACCAGTCAAGTACAGCTTTAGCGATACCCGCCAATGCATGCCAATCCACTAAAGCGGACTAAGGGCAGATTTAGCGCCTACCACTAAAGCATGCATGGCCTCGCTAAAGCACCCTAGTCCAGCTAAAGCTCATCGCTAAAGCAGGAAAGTGGCTCTTTAGTGCCTACTGCTAAAGTTACCAAAATGGCGCTTTAGCAGTTGCACAAGCTGAACTTGAAAAATTTCTAAGTTTTCATGGACCACTCGGTATTTATCTGAAATCCCATGAACGCAAATGAACTATGCTACCCTACTAAATTTGATGCTACAGACTCAGTGATGATATAAGATTTTTGAAGAAAATATCGTTTTCACAAAATTGACCCTCGAAACCTAATTTCACAACTTTTTGAATCAAAGATCAAAATGAGACACAAAAGTAGTAAAACCATACCAACTATGTTATGAACCTAAAATCAACATTTCAGATCTACTGACGCAGTCCATTTTGCCATACAACACATAGAATAACAAATGTTGACGGTAGTCAACTATAAAGTTTTTTTGACCTCCAAAAACCACAAACTCGAATAAGTAACACTGATATGCATTAGAAATTATGCTAATCATCCCTATACCCTAGAAATACTAGAATGCAACCATGGGGACTGGTAAAATGATAAAATCACATAAAAATAAATAATTCACAAATATTATCAAAAATCAAGTTAATACATCATCCACGAATAAAAATCTAGTTCATCCTCATTCTAAAGGCAAGGAAAAATACCTGAATTGGCAAAAAACTAGAGATAACTACCACGCATATCAGACTCGGCCTCCCAAGTAGCCTCATCTATAGGTCAATGTCTCTACTGGACCTTAATGACTAGAATATCTCTAGAATGCAACCGTCCAACATCCCTGGCTAGAATGGAGATGGGTTCCTTAACAAAAGAAAACCTCTTATCTAATAGGACTGAATACTACTGAATGACATGGGACTCGTTTGGAATGTAATGTCGAAGCATGGAAACATAAAAAAAAGGATTAATAGCAAATAAATCTGGGGGCAACGCTAACTCATAATCCATATCCCTAATAGTTAAAAGAATCTCAAAAGACCCAATATACCTAGGTCTAATCTTGCCCCTCTTCCCAAACCTCATTATGCCTTTTATGGGCGACACATGAATAAAGACTCAGTCACCAAAACTAAACTTTAAGGCACAAAGTTTATGATCTGCATAGCACTTCTGCCTAATCTAAAACACTCTAAGTTTATCCTAAATAACCCAAACTCTATCTAAAGACTCATGAAGCAAGTCTATACCTTAAGGTATA
>NW_025855433.1:0-2007 GCF_002878395.1 Capsicum annuum
TATTTTATTAACTAACACCATTTATTAACCAACCATTGTTAGCTACCATATTTCAACTAAGCAAGATTCATTAACTAATACATTAGATTCATAGCCATCAAGTATTATAGTCCCCTTATAGATAACTAGTTACCACATAACTTAACCGTCTAACAAGAAGAGCAGTAATAAGATCACATTTAAGCTATAATCACATTATTTATAATGGTAAATAATCATGAGCGTACAAATCAATGCATGCTATCACAAGTATTCAATCAGTGAAATAATAGGCATCATACCGCATCTTCCTCCATCCCATACTGAGAGATGTGTATACAAACATATATATATATATATTTATGTTCATAAATAGTAATCACATCATTTATAATGATAAATAGTTCTCGGCTATTCAATCAATATAATATCATGGACCTTAGCCCATTAATTCATCAAAAATAATCTCAACATCATTACCACGGCCTTAGGCCCATACACATATCCAGGACTAATATAAATAATCATATTTATAGACCGTAGCAATCTATCATCTCACATATAAGCGGCATCTCACATATAGAAGGAATAATATCAATAAGCATATAATCATCTCTCACATAAGAGGCATCTCACATATAGGAGGCATAATATAGATAGACTTGTAATCATCCATAGGATATCTTATATCAATAGGTCATACATCATGACTACTAGGAATATCACTTCTCTAGGCCAATTTACATATTGATGTGGAACATCATCTCTATAGGTCCAACAATCATGACTAAAGGAAATAATCATCAAGTCTAAGAGGAAATATCATGTCTATAGGCCAATCATCAAGTCTAAGAGGAAATAGCATCTATACAGGTCAATCATCAAGTCTAAGAGGAAATAGCATCTCTATAGGCCACATAATGTATCTAGGAGGAATATCATCACTAAATTCCCAATATTACTTCCACAAGGAGTTTTATAACCATAACTCAAAAGCCACAATCGAAGAACATCAATACAAATTACCAAGTTACAAAGTAATCTTATACTAAGGTTGAGTAGACTCATCTATGTCTAACATTCACACTAAGTTCACAAGAGTTAATACAAGCATAGGACTAAGTGGGCCGAACGATCCCACTTCTAATCCATAATTTCCATAATTCGATATACTATGCCCCAAACTAGGATAAGGTATCTAGTTCATCTTTCAGATGTCAAGTAAGCCATATTCAAGCCTAAGATAGAAACTTTGACTAAAAACAAGGGTAATTAACTTAACTCTACCCACTTATGATTTCAAGACTACCACACTAGCCCAATAAGGCTAAATATACAAATCATGCTTCAAAAGCTACAACCATATTCCAAACTGTAATGCCTCGCACTTTTCTAAGCTAGACAACAAACCATTATTCGTATATGTAAAAACCCCAATTTTGTAAGCCATATTTGGGAAACTAAATTACCAAGAGTACTCTAGCTATAAGAGAGCTTATGATGTGTTAAGTGTGGTTATATGAGTCGCTTAAGGTAGTACAAGCTACAAGTTTCAAAATTCATCAATTTTTAGTGTTTGAATTCGTAAGGGCCATCTTTAAACAAGCATAACTTGATAAATATGTGGTATTTCTGCATATTTCGACCCACAAAATTATAGAAAATCGAATTATCTTTCCAAAGATACCAATTTCACTAAAATCCAACATGCGAGCTAGGAGTTATGGCTTAGCGAAGTAGAGTGCATCGCCTAACCAATCACACATGACCACTGAAAAGCATATGCGATAGCATATATGGTGCCTATGTAAATATAGGCGATTTGATATGTGGCGCCTATGTAAATATAGGTGATATCATATGCGGCGCCTATGTAAATATATGCGATATCATATGCGGTGTATATCTTATGGTTTGAAGTGACTTAAACACTCCGTTTTTGCGTTATTTTGAGGGCAATTAAGTCTTTTGGCACTCCTTACACACCCCTAAACTTAACCTTACAAATTTAATAGATTCTAAACACAT
>NW_025855434.1:0-12570 GCF_002878395.1 Capsicum annuum
AAATACCACATATTTATCAAGTTATTCTCATTCAAGACGGCCCTTGTGAATTCAAACAATAGAACTTGATGGATTTCAAAACTCTTAGCTTGTACTACCTTAAGTGACTCAATTAACTACACTTAAGACATCATAAGCTCTCTTATAACTAAGGTACTCCTGGTAATTCATGTTCCCAAATATGGCTTATAGAATTAGGGGTTTCACATGTACGAACAACGGTTCGCTTTCTAGCTTAGAAAAGTGCAAGGCATTACAATATCTCCCCCTTGGGGGTATTTGTCCTCGAATGATGCTGGGTATACTAAGATTAAAGAGAAAACAAAGGGTAGACTGTTGAAGCAACTTGTTAAACTTTCCTCTACCTCATTCTATATTTTGGACACAACAAGGAGCGCATAACTCATGAAATCACTACTGAATAGTATAAAATAACTGCTGAACTATTGCAATTCTGCAAAGCAAAGGAATGATTTAGAGAATAATGGTACCTTCGGCTTGATCGGGGCTCGCAAAAAATAGGTACGGATACTTGGATCGCATATCCATCTCGGTTTCCCAAGTTGCACCTTCTAAAGATTTGTTTCTCCACAACACCTTGATCAAGGGAACATCTTTGTTCCTTAGTCTTCGGACTTGGAAATCAAGGATCTCAACGGTGGTCTCACCAAAGGGGAGACCATTCACACTCAAATGGAGTAATCCTTCAGTACTCTTCCTAAGAAATTCTAATAATACTAGGGAGCAAATACATCATAACATCGATACAACCCTATCGTTTAAAACAAAGTCGCAGATGGCATAAGTTAGGATAGAATTACTAGACTTCAGAAAATAGGACTCCTTACTTCAAACTTAGCAACACTGCTCAAATACTCCATCAACTATACTGTTTTCCTTAAATACCATAGTATCTGGTTTAACTCATTAATCTCACATGGCGTTCACAAATACCTCTACTAATGTCTGAACTGAACTAAATTCTCTTACTATGTTCAAGCCTAACTCAAGGCATTCATAAGACACACCACACAACACTGTAATACTAGTCTGAATCATAAATCCATCACACTCCACATTTCACAACTCCTCATATCATGCATAATTCTCATTACCACTCTAACAACCATATTCAACCTCATACTAGACATCTAATAACTCGCAGTGCATTCATTCAGATACATAAACATAACGTTCAAGCCTATATTTATAGCCACAAATGCACTTCTAAGCAAACACTCTTAAATCATTTTTCTCATATCTTCAAATCATCTCATCAATGACACTAGCACACATACTACTTAATTCTTCAGAAAACACATGAAGCATTCTCTACCAACCCCGTCATAAACAAAACTACTTCTCATCAATAAAGAAATACTATGTACGACTTTACACTCAACTGAGGCTTAAGGAATCGAGTATATAATATCATAGTCTCATCAAAGAGGTCTAATCTGGGGACACGCATGATGCGAATCCAAATTCCCTTGATTATAAAGGTATTGCTTGAGTACTTGGACTTAACATACCATAAAACTTAACTGCGGAATGAATTGGAATTCCATATATTGAGAACTAGAAGAGTACATGATTCTTTATGATATACGCAAACATAAATTATGATCACGAATCTGAAACATAAGGCATGAGTAGGTATTGGGATTACAGACAATACTGAAATAAGGACAGGTCGAACATCACTAATTCTCACAACTATTCTACAACTTACCGGTACATCTATTAGAGTCTAAAACCTTGACTTGGTTATTCGTTCTATCATCTCCCCCTTAGGTTCAAGCCATCACTCTAAGGCCATGAGCCAATATCTAAACTCTTAGTCGAACTACAACCACTTGCTCTAGAGTCCTAGATATAATGAGACTTATGGATAATAGAACTTATCTCGAATGACTATACTTAAAGTCATAAAACTAACTCTCAATGCTACTTGCTGAGTTAGTCCCTATCTTTCTGTAGCCCCAATAGTCATTATATAATACTCGAACACTATTAACTTAAAATTAGTGCAACCCTATAACACCTCGAGCAACTTCCTCATCATACTTACAACATTATAACTAATTATGAGTCCAATAAATCCATGCTCCTACATAAACTGCTCAAGCCTACTAGATCACTTTCATACAATAAGCATCACCAACAAGTCACTCATTGTATCCATCTTGTCTATCCTCTACTCTTCCAAACTTAGTGCCTAGTTCTAGCTACAGTTAACCACTTCTTTACACTATGTTTATACATGCCAAACATCCAAAAACACTAGTCCGCCAAAATCTCATAACGACAAGGATCCATCAAAATCCTATGGTCTATCTTATTGAGACTCGCTAGCACCTCCTTCCTCTATATTTCATCGCTAAATAGCCCTTTTTTCACACTTCAAGAAAACAACAGTTTACCTTAACTAACAACTCTATTTCTCGACCCTTCACCATACCAACACGCAAGGCCACATTACCTCATTACTAGCTTAGTCACACCCATGAAGACTCGACTATACATACATTTCATAAATCACTCTTACAACCTTTATTGACATTATACCTCTAAGCCCAAACTTTCTACCGTCACAAGAAAATAAGACAAATCAACAAGATAAATAATAAGTCGCTAGCGAATCGAAATAGGACTCACACAGCTTCACTTGACTTAGATTTTGCATCTTGAAAAAGGAATTGAGGCAAATAACAAGACAACAATGCTAGTGAATCGAAAGAGCCCCACACGACTTCACTAGGCTTTAGTTTTCATCAACACAATAAAAAAAATATTTTTCCAAAGATAGACACTTATACTCAATAATCAATGATCTGAAAATACGCATTTTACTTTATGAGGGACCATAACAGGATACTTTTCATGCACTTTCTTGGTAACAATTGATTCGCCCGCTGGGGTAGAAACTAAGATAGGCTCAGGAATATTTTTAGGACTCTTTTCAAAATTTACCACAACCAGAGTTGTAACATATGAAAAAAATCTGGATCCAGGGTCCAACAATGCATAACCATCAAACTAAAATATACAGATCATACCAGTAACAACATCGGGAGAGTCCACTTGCTCCTGGCAAGATGGCAAAGCATAGAACCTATCCTTGCGCTGACCGCCAGTAGTGCTAGAAGAAGAACCCTAAGTAGGGGTTGGATGGTCTATGGAAGCCAGGGCACTAGTAATCTAAGGTGCATGAATCTTGTCCTGACACTGATCACTATTGGTACAGGACGTGACACCCTATCGGCACAGATCCTTACCCTTCCAAGATATGATTCTACAATCCCACAACCGGTGGCCTAGATTACCACATCCAAAACATACGTCACTACCTACTCTACACACTCTCTTATGGCTCTTACCACATTCTCCACAACGCGGATAAGTGAGAACACCCTTCTTATGATTTTTTGACTTAGAGCTTGACGCTTTACCTTGACTGACATTTTTATACTTAGCTATTAGGGCTTGCTTTGATAGCAGAACAGATGCTGAAGATATTTGATGGAGCTGGGAGAGGTTATTACCCCTTGATCTTAACGTAGAGTGATTGATTCTAGCTTTCTAATTCATCCTACGCTCTTTTACCTCATTCTGTTGGGTTTGAGCCAAAAACCTAAATAGGACAACATTCTGTAAGTTGATCTGAGTAGTTATTACATTAGCTAAGGTAGTAAAATTAGTTTTGAACTCTGTGTGAGAGACATATCCGCCAAAGGAATCTGCTTTAACGGGCTGAGGGGCTGATTGATTTTTATTACTTTGCTCACTTGCTTCACTGGATGACATGTTCTGAAAATAAAAGGAGGATACAGATTAGGCTGAGATTTGAACTTGAGCTTCTACTCAATGGCATATGAGTACTGAAAGAAGGGATAATATTTTCCTAAAACGTCTTGTAGCCTCTTTCTCATAGATATGGCGCTCTACACACTGATGATCAAGACTCTACTTAAAGTGGCTTGTCAGACTCCCTAGGAGTCCAATAAACTTAGGCTCTGATACCAAGTTTGTAACGCCCTAAACCTTAGGCGTCACATGGTGATTGAGCCACAAGTAGCCCCAAGCTAACCCTTTGACCCATCTAACACTATCACAAACTTATTTCATGTTCAACATAGTCAAAACATCTAAGCTCCATCATTCAAGTCTCAAAAACACTAGAATACATAAATACAGAAAGTAGCAAAATATGATATCTCATGACAACTCCAACCATCTAGTCTAGTCTGACAAGCCTCTAAAAATCAACAAATTCAGAGAGCCATTGGGACATGCCCCAACTGACTCATACTCAGTGCCAAAAATAAATAACTCAAATGAAGTAGGAGTCTGAATATCACCTCCTTGGATCATAAGGACTCACCACGGCAGAGGATATAGATCAGCGTGCCCGAAAAATCACTGTCGAGCCTGGGACTGAGCACCTGAACCTACATTCCGAGAAAATATAGCCCACATACAAAAATATGGGTCAGTACCATGGAAATGTACCAAGCATATGAGGGTGTATGCAATTTAAATGATTAATATCATAAGTATTTATAGGAAACATGCATGATATAATAAAAGACTCACTTAGCTCGAATAAAATCATCATAATCATCATACAATAAGATATCTCAAGTAAAATATGTGAGTCATCATCATAAGTTCTCAATTAATTTCATCACGGTTTCAAACCATCAAGGTAACCAAATCTCATAACAGTTCTCTTTATAATATAGTATTGCAATCATTTCGGAAACAATAACTTTAGGAAAACCATCATTTTAAACTTATATTATTATCTTTAGATAGAAAGAAGACACACATAGTGGCAGATCTCATAACCGACATAAATAATGTGAGCCACATGGAGTCCAACGTACAACCCACGTTGGGGAGAGTCGTCCTATCCTTGCCATCGGAGTAGGACTATAAGTATCAAATCCAAAAACTAGTGATCACTATATATAATGAGCCTCAATTTCGGCTCCTACGGAGGCACGTAGATCTAGGGAAGTACCAACACAGCTATACCTCCCACTCGGTGCTAAAGACTACTCCCGGACTTAGTTCAGATCTTTTTAAAGAAAATCCACCACAAAATAATTTAGCAATTCACCACGGGAGTCATTATGCTACCCCTTTTTCATAATAAATCAAAATGTGGATTTCTTTTCTCATTCGTGTTCAAAAATAATACTTTCAAGACCAAAAGGTCAAATCATTCAAATCTCAAGGTGTGCGTAACACATTACTTTCAAACAAATCATAATTCTCAAATAGGGCTCAAAACCTATATATCAATAATTGAGCAAAATATTTCAAGATTCACACTTTATGTAGCAAACATGTATAATTCATATGAAAATATGGAGATTCAACTTCAAACATGATATTAACATCAAAACTCAAGGAATTTATCTTCAAGACATCATAAAAATATAATAGTCTTTTGAACAAGAACGTAGGATAATAGTTTCTATCTTAAATTCATATCAAAGCATGTAAAATCATATATCTTTGTAAAATAATACAAATTTTGGGCACAAGAACAAAAGGATGTTCTTGTTGAAAACCCCACATACTTTTATGGTAACGGATTCATCGGAAGATTGGACCCTCAATATTGATTGTCCAACCTTAACTGTTTTTCTCCTTTAGTGCTCTTGGATGATGAACTTAGATTGATAATAGGGTTATGATGTGTTTAGAATCTATTAAATTCGTAAGGTTAAGTTTAGGGGTGTGTAAGGAGTGCCAAAATACTTAATTGCCCTTAAAATAACTCAAAACGGAGTGTTTTTACTACTTGAAACACTAAGTATGCACCGCATTCCTTATCGCACAGATTTAAGTATGTGCCGCATTTCTTAGTATACACATTTAAGTATACGCCACATTGCTTATCGGACACATTTAAGTATGCACTGCATTGCTTATCGCACACCTATTCTAGTAGCCATGTGCAATTGGTTAGGCAACGCACTCTACTTCACAAAGCCATAACTCCTTGCTCGGGTGTCGGATTTTGATAAAATTGGTATCGTTGGAAAGCTAATTTGATTCTCTATAATTTGGTAGGTATAAATATGAAGAAATACCACATATTTATCAAGTTATTCTCGTTCAAAGATAACCGTTGCAAATTCAAACACTAAAACTTGATGGATTTCAAAACTCTTAGCTTGTACTTCCTTAAGTGACTCATATAACCACACTTAACACATCATGAGCTCTCTTGTAACTAAGGTACTCTTGGTAATTCATGTGCCCAAATATGGCTTACATAATTGGGGGTTTCATATGTACGAACAACGGTTCGCTTTCTAGCTTAGGAAAGTGCAGGGCATTACAATAACACTTGGCCAATGATATTATTTTTCCATCGGATATTTGAGGTCACCCCATTATAAAAGATGAATTTTATTTTATCAAAGTTATTATTTTATATTATGGGCCGACACTAGTCCAACGAAGAAAATTTTCATCGATTTTTGAGGCCTGCACAAATAAAAGACGGATATTACATATATAAATACGTAATAAAATAAATAAATTTGGATGATGAAGAAATTTTTATAACAACGCAAAAAGTTTTATGATTCGTATCTTGGCAAGACAATTTAGGACGGCTAATAAATTAGCAACCACTTCGTTGTCGTGTCATATTTAAAATCTAATCTGAGCCCACCTTTTACTGAAAATTATATTTTTTTATATATATGCACACATACATTCTCAGTTTATTTTTGATAATTATTTATTTCTTACCGATATTTTCATTACAAGTGTTTGTATAGGTTCTCGGGAATACTCGTCTTGAATGATTTTCAAAGAAGAGCTTGATTTTTTTTGTATTTGTATTTTGTTTTATTCTTATTATTGTACAAATATTAATTATAGTGAAATCTTTATTTTTGAAGTGATGGGTGGGGAAATTCTTTATTTGTACAATCCTTACCACACCTTAGGTAAATTTAGGCCGTTAATATTTATATTAAAATTAATTTAGATATTTGATTAAATAATTCACACTTTTTACACTAAAAAATATTATATAATTTTTTCTTTAAAAACAATATCTTTTTTTATTCAATCTTTGCCTTTCTTTTTTATATATCCTTACATATGTTTGTTTATACATCTTTATGTGTGTTTATATTTATATTTTGAAACAACATATGCATTATATTATTTTTGTATTTGCAAATATTGATTTTTATTTTTATCTTTTAATAATAAATCTAAGTCAAGTCGGGAACCACAGTTGTGGGTTCTGAAGGATGCCTAACCCTTTCCCTTTGGAATAATTTGGACCCTTACCTAAAATCTAAATTGGCTTCATAGATTAGAATAAAGTCATACTTGTTAAATAAATAAATAGGTTTCCTATTTTTCCTATTTAGAGTCCATAATATCGTGTTCGTTTTGACTTTAGGTAATAAAATCAGGTATGACAACTACCTACAATCGTATCCCCTCCATGACATCACTATTACAGCTTAAATCCACTACATATCTTCTCACATGAAATACTAGTTTACAACCACTAAAGAAAATAAGGTCAAGGGGGTAAAGTCACATAATAGACTTGGTCAACCTTAATCTTATATTATAACCCAATACGATCTTATCTACATATTCTACTTTCTCACATCATACTTACTTACCCAAGCATACATTTAGACTACCTTCAAATTACACATACAACAATGAGTCTATACTTATACTTATTGTCTAATCTAACCATTTTAATTCATAGCCTATAAGGGATTTCTGTAACCACCATAACTATCCACTCTGGGCCCTTTCCTATTTTGAATAAATAAAAAAAAATCAAAGACAAACACTTTATCCACACACCACCATACAATCTACAAGTCTTTCCACAGTATTATCCAATCACCATAAAAAGAGAACCACCCCTAAATCAAAGGGTTATACAACTAAAACTACTTATTTACGCAATAGTCACCCTTACTCTGACTACTTACCTAGAGACTTCATGTCACCAACTTCCGGAACATCTCACTACCATTAGGTCATGATACTTTAACATATACTACTACTCGAGTGGAAATACATTTCCAATATTCTGCTACACATCATTCCCTTAAGAATTTTGAAAAGGACTAGATACACTTAAATACCTCAGGCTAAAAAGCACGATTTCATCAGGATTAAAGTTTACACTAGAATCAATACACCTTGAAGCACTAACGGACTCCTCTCAAGTCCTTGAACAATTTTATAATCTTTTGTGACTCAATCAAAAAGGACCATACCATTTAGATTCTAGACTTCTGTACTTGAATCACCTCAACTATGAGACATATTTGAGAACATCAGAGTAAGAATTAGGATAACTTTACTTTTATATGGGCAACACCATAGAATGAACTATAGTATAAAAGAGGAGCATTCTGACTCCCCGGCACGAACTAGAACATGAAGAAAGAGAGGCATTCCTAAACACCTTGTAGCCTCCTGCTTATAGGTATGGCGCGCTAAACACCTATAAACAGGACTCTACCCGATGTGATTTTGCAGACACCCTGGGACCATGAACCGTGCTCTGATACAAAGTTTGTCACAACCCGAGCCGACGACAAGCATCCCGAACCATGAAGGCTCGGGTGCCCCTTTCTATCTGGCAATCCTAAACACCATTCATAAACAATAAATAAAAAATTTAGAAATTAAACAAATAGAGTCATGGTCATTAATATACTTCAAACAAATAATCTAAAGTAAAATCCATAAACCTCTAATACCATCTAAAATCAGTCTGCAAAATCTCTAATACAGCAAAACAAACATCTTGTCTAGAACTGGGATAAGGCCCCTAGCCAGACCATAAAAATAAAATAAGATAATAAAGTATAAATACTAGGCCTTCCGAAATAGAGAAGGCTCACTAACTGCAACTTCTGACACATACAATTCTACTGCTGGACGGGACCCTGGACTGTGCCTCAGATCCTGAAATAGGGGGTCAATACATATGTACTGGTACGCAGAGCGATCCAAAATAATGTATTTATATATAACATAAGTGAGAAAAATTGATAAAATATTTTACATATAATATATGAAAACACATGGGCACACATTAAAGACTTTGAAACATTTCTTTGAATCCACAACTCACTTTTTATCTTACTTCTGAGCTAGTTGGTACATCCTACAATATGTAACTTCATAGGCTATATGGAATCCGCCCTTGACTCAGCGTCCAAGCCTCCAATCCGAGTGTACCTTAAGGATTGGAGTTTTAATAAGTTTGTACACCCCCTTACAAGTATACCATGGCATCACCCTTACATGACGTTTATATTATCCCCCTTTCAGGATAATATATGCATCGGCAACTATAGTTTCCTAGTGATGAGCCTTTACACTCAAACGCCTTCTTTGGGTAACCACCTAACTCTCTTTAAGCCTATTTTTAGTCTGTTCTAAACATGCATCTTTCTGAAATCAAATTCTAAAATTTGTATTTTAGTCTATTCTGAATCTGCTATGGCATTATCTATTTTGGTATCGTCATACCAAGACTTGAAAGTCATATCTTCTAAGCCATAAAATATCATGTTCCAGTCTCTTCATTTAAAACATAAATTTTGGACCACCATATCATTCAGATATTTTTAAAAAATTCGTATTTCAAAACATATGTCAAATTATGCAAAGACTCTCCTTTCAACATTTCAACAAACATGTGGTGGTCAAGTATTTTATAATAAACCATACAATCTCTTTGAATCACCACTTTTTATTTATATTATCAAGAATCACCCTCTCTTCAGTTCATATCCAAAATCAAGGCTTAAGAGAATATCAAAGAAGTTTGAATCATGCTTCTTAATATGCAATTTAATAATACATAACATATGAAAACAAGGGGTTTTATAATAAGAGAGGGATTACAATTCTTCATGATCACAATTAAAGTTTCAACCATCAAACCACATGCATCCATACATATATATATATATGAGAAACAAATTGAGTTTAAGGGGGATGGCCTCAAGGCCAAAACATTTATATCAAGAAAGATTCACAGTGCATAATTGTAGTTGAAAATTTTAATACCCTTTTGTAAATTCATGATTTCTCAACATGTAAATGTTATTAAAATAATTTCATCATGCCCGTGTAGTTTAGGACAACCCCACATACCTTAGATTACAAGGTTTAAATAGTAGAACTCAAATCTTGATTTGTTCCTTGGAAATCTTGGACTTAAAGATTGATTCCTAACTTTCTTGTTCTTGGAGGAAACCCTAGTTTGATCTTGCTTTATAGAGTGAAGAGGGAGTTTTGATATTGTATAACTAATAAGGATTGATTAATAATATTTTAGAGAGTGATTAAATCCATTGGGGAGGTTTTTTGAAGAGGAAAAGTACCAAAATACCCCTTTTAAATCATTCCGCCTTCGAAACTTCAAATTTTGCCTGACGACTTAGTTGAAGGACCGTCAGGAGGGTGAAAGACCGTCACCTCAACCATCATTTCATGTACAGTGACTGAAATCACTATTTTAGTGGCGACGGGCTTCTTGACGGGCTGTCACAGGCCCGACGGTCCGTCGGGCCGGCCATCGCACCTTTGGCAGTTTGATACCCTACTGTAAAATAGGCATAACTTTTTACCCTGCTAATAGATTAAGGCAAAACCAGTGGAGTTGGAAAGAGGACTCAAATACCTTTCATTTGATATATAATAGGCCCTCTAATTTGTTATATAACAAAAGTTATGGTTAATGAAATTTGACCCAAGTTTTGACGCTCACCAAAACTCAATTGATAGGAACGGTTTCAACTCATCCATGAGTTAAGGGACCTTTATGATCTACATTTATGCAAAACTAGATTACCACACTACATAATTGATTCACACACTAAATTTGAATAGGATTTATTGGCTTTTTGAACCTTTCACATAGAAATAACGATTTACATTCTAGCCTGAAAGTGTGGGGTGTTACACATGTTGATAATGAAAAGTTGGAACCAAGATCTGTCAAGTGTTTATTTATGTGTTATAAGTCTGGTGTTAAAGGATATTGTCACGACCCAAACCGGAGCCCTGGCCGGGACGAGCATTCCCAAGCCCGAAGGCCCAGAACGCCCTCTGTCTATCTGGTAATCATGCACATAATTCATATGATCAAAGTAATAAGGAATAGACACAATAATACGGAAACATGGTCAACAATTTAAAATAGTTAAAAGCCTGAAATCATGCCCAACAATATTTAATAAACATCTGCAATAGTCTGTGAAATCCCTACTGAAATACTATCTGAATAACTGGGACAAGCCCCCAGTAGATCAAAAGCCATACTGAAATAAATACCTAAATGACTAGGCCTTCCAAAGCAAAGAAGGCTCACCAACTGAACTCTGAGACAACACTTTCTGTAGACTCTACTGAGGATCTAGACCCCTACACTGCACCTCAGTACTTGGGAGAAAAGGGGGCCAGCACAATTATACTGGCACGCTAAGCAATCCAAAAGGAGTAATTGAACATATATATATATATATATATATATATAAAATACGTGAGAGCAAATGTTCATCAAACATTATGCATAAAACAGTTTCTGAAAAATGCATGGGTGCCTTCTAAAAATATGTAACCTGTCTGTAAATCTTAAACTCTGATCTGTGTATTACTTCTGTGTTAGGTGGTATCCCCTACAAGTCAGATATTCCATGGGAGATATGGAATCGGCCATTGACTCAGCGGGGAAGCCTCCAACCCGAGTATGTCGCAAGGGTTGGAGTTCCTAAATCTGATACGCCATAAGACACTTAAGTCAGCGTATAATAATATACCCGGGTCGGCAAACCATGATTTTAGGCAATGAGTTGCTTGAACTCAAGCCCTCTTCATGGAACCACCTAACATCTCTGTATGCCCATTTTTAACCTTTTCCATACATACAACATTTTGAATGTCTAAAATTATGATAGTCTGAAATGTCTATTAGTCTGAGTCTGATATGGCATTGGTCTGAATTGGTATCGTCATACCAAGACTTGCAAGTCATGATTTCTGGCCCACAATACATTAAGCTAAATCTTTCATTTAAAGCATAATTTAGACCACCAAATACATGCAACTGATATAGAAGATTTCGTGTTTCAAAACTCAAGTCAAAATCATGCAAAAACTTCATCAACATATGGTGGTCTAGTGCCTTTAGGAAATCCATACACTCTTTCATTACATGCATTATGAACATTAAACATTCATGCTAGATTCCCTCTTTAGTGATTTTAAAACCACCTTTAAATCATAACAAGAGTTCAATCATTTCATATAGTGCTTTTCAAGGATGCATTGCAAAACAATACATATGCTATGAGAAATCTGAAAAAAAATTCATAATAAGAGGGAATTCACCAAAAATCATGCTCTCAACAAGAATTCATTCTTAAATACATGGTTTCATACATTCATATTCACAAAGCACTTTGGGAAAGGTCAAAAAAACAAAACAATTATGTTAAAACATTTAATACATGAATATATACATAGATTCAAAAA
>NW_025855435.1:0-4403 GCF_002878395.1 Capsicum annuum
AATATGTCATAATAAATTATACTACAAAGATTGACTCACGCAAAAGTAAGCCCATTAAAAGACAATGTTACTACAAATCCATAAAAAAAAAAAAATACTAATATACAACAACAACAAACCCAATATATTCCCATCTAGTGGGGTCTGAGGAGGGTGGAATATACGCAGTCTATACCACTACCTCTAAAAAAGTAGAGAGGTTGTTTCCGATAGACCCCCGGCTCAAGACACAGGATAATATACAAAAATATTCAAAGCATGAAACATGATAAAACTAACATAGATACAACATCCACAAAAGTAATGTACAATACCAAACAAAAAACACCAAAACCCTCCTAACTACGGACTAGGATTCATCCACCCACCTTATCCCTCTATCCTAGTGTTTTTCCTCCAAACCTTCCTATCCAGGGTCATGTCCTCAGTGAGACGTAACTGCTCCATGTCACATCTAATCACTTCTCTCCAGTATTTCTTTGGTTTACCCCTACCTCACTTGAAACCATCTAACGCTAGTCTCTCACACCTACGAACTGAGACATCCGTGCCCCTCCTCATCACATGAACAAACCATCTCAACCTCACTTCCCGCATTTTTTCCTCCACCGATACCACTCCCACCTTCTCCCGAATAATCTCATTCCTAACTCTGTCAGCCCTTGTAAGACCACACATCCAACGCAACATCCTCATTTCCGCCACCTTCAACTTTTAGATATGGGAAGTCTTAACTAGCCAACACTCCGCTTCGTATAACATAACCAGCCGGACTGCAACTCTATAGAATTTGCCTTTAAGCTTGGGAGGCACCTTCTTATCGCATAAAATCCCCGAAGCGAGCCTCCATTTCATCCAACCTGCCCCAGTACGATGCGAGACATCCTCATCTATCTCTTTATTTTCCTGGATCGTAGACCCAAGATACTTAAAACTATCCCTCTTGCAAACTGCCTGAGAATCTAATTTCACCACCACCTCCTCCTCTTGCCTCGAGTCACTAAACTTGTACTCCAAATACTCCGTCTTGGTCCTACTCAATCTGAAACCTTTAGACTCCAGAGTTTGTCTCCAAACCTCCAGCTTATCATTAACACCTTGCCGCGACTCATCAATCAAAACTACATCGTCTGCAAAAAGCATACACCAAGGCACCTCGCCTTGTAAACTCCGCGTCAGCACATCCATCACCACGGCAAATAAAAACAGACTAAGAACTGATCCCTGATGTAACCCTGTCAAGATCGAAAAGTGCTCAGAATCCCCTCCCACCGTTTTTACTCGAGTCTTCGCCCCCTCATACATATCCTTAATCGCTCTAATGTACGCCACAAGAACCCCCCTCGCCTCCAAGCATCTCCAAAGAACCTCCTTAAGGACCTTGTCATACGCCTTTTCTAAGTCAATAAACATCATGTGAAGATCTCTCTTCTGCTCTCTATACTGCTCTACCAGTCTCCGCACAAGGTGAATTGCCTCAGTCGTCGAGCGACCAGGCATAAATCCAAAGTGATTCTCCAAAATAGACACAATATTTCTCAACCTCCGCTCCACTACCCTCTCCCAAATCTTCATCGTGTGACTAAACAACTTAATACCCCGGTAGTTGTTGCAACTCTGAATGTCACCCTTGTTCTTATATAGAGGAATCATTATGCTCCATCTCCACGCCTCAGGTATCTTCGCGGACTTGAAAATGTTGTTAAACAGGTTGGTCAGCCACCTAACCCAACCATGCTAGAAAACTTCCAAAAATCCACCGAAATCTCGTTGAGCCCCGTCGCCTTGCCCCTTCGGATCTTGTAAATAGCCTCACTGACCTCCTCTGCTTTAAAACGCCAATAATAGCCAAAATCACAACACTTCCCGATATTCTTCAACTCCCCTAGCACAACACCTCTGTCCCCCTCGTCATCTAAGAGCTTATGAAAATACGACTGTCATCTTTTCTTAATGAGGGCGTCCTCCACGAATACTCTGCCATCTTCTCCCTTAATACACTTTACTTGATCCAGATCCCGACCTTTTCGCTCCCTGGCCTTGGCAAGCCTAAACAACCTCTTTTCCCCGCCTTTCTCCTTTAAACCCGTATACAAACTCTCAAAAGTTGTTGTCTTAGCAGTTGTAACTGCTAACTTAGCCTCTTTCTTAGCTAACTTATACTCCTCTATACTAACCCATTTTTCTTCTTCATCCCTACTCTCCACTAACTTAACATAAGCCGCCTTCTTCGTCTCCACCTGCTTCTTAACATCTTCATTCCACCACTAATCCCCTCGATACCGGCCCAACCAGCCCCTCGAGACACCCAACACTTCTTTAGCAGATTCTTTGATGCATCCCGCAGCCCTATCCCACATACTATCCACGTCCCCGCTATCCTCCCAAACCCCCATCCCTTCCAACTTCACCCCTATCTCCAAGGCATTAGCTGGAGTCAGTCCATCCCACCTAACTCTAGGACGGCCCTCCCCACCCCGTCTCTTCTTGCCCTTCTTGATACCCAAGTCTATCACTAGAAGTCTATGCTGGGTCGAAAGATTCTCACTCGGGATAACCTTACAATCCTTACACATTGCTCTATCTCCCTTCCTAAGCAGCAAAAAGTCAATTTGAGTCTTGGCTAGCCTACTACGAAAAGTAACCAGATGCTCCTCCTTCTTCGGAAAGCTGGAATTCACTACCACTAACCCAAAGGCCCTTAGAAAATTTAAAAGACCAGCTCCCTCAACATTCCTATCCCCGAATCCGAAACCTCCATGTACATCATCATAACCCATCGGCAGAGACCCGATGTGCCCATTAAAATCCCCTCCTATGAAAATCATCTCTGAACTAGGCACTCCTCTTACCACCTCGTCCAAAACCTCCCAAAATTTCTTCTTCTCCTCCTCGTCCAGGCCCGCCTGTGGCGCGTACGCACTACAGATGTTTACATAAGGACCCCCAACAATTAACTTGATAGACATCACCTTATCACTAACCCTTTTAACCTCCACTACCTGCCCCCCTAAGCTCTTTGTCCACTAAGATACCTACGTCATTCCTACGTCTCTCACTACCCGAGTACCATAACTTGTACCCATCAACATCCCTAGCCTTAGAACCTACCCACTTGGTCTCCTGGACACACGCAATATTGATTCTTTTCTTCCTAAGAATCTTTACCAGTTCTATCGACTTACCCTGAAAGGTCCCTATGTTCCACGACCCTACCCTCAACCTATCATCTCTCTTATCCCCTCCCTTAAAACCTCGTACTCCGAATCTCCAACCTAACCCACCCCCAAACCCCGACCCCACCCCCAACCCCCTAGGACATAACCCTACTTCACCATTAACCACCCAAGCCACCACTCACGGAAAGAACAGAGAAGGCTAAAAACTGCAATAACTATAAAAGGCAAACGCAAAGCACACAATGCAACAAAAATTTCAAGAATAGATGCTAGAAATAATCAGTGAAGATAACCAAACAGCCTAGAAATACCAGGCAGCCCGTAGCAAAATAAGCAACACAAAATTTAAACAGTGGAGACAATATAAAAAGGCGCGATACAAGATAGTGTGTTAAAATAAAGTTTCGAGGTTAGAAGTCATCGAGATACGTAGATCAAGTATTCAACTCCTGCTTCCTGAGCTAAAATTCGGCAAATTAGGGTAGATTGGTCGCCAGAATAACGTCGCCGGAAGGTCGTCGAAAAAAAATACTAATATAATTGATATTATTTACTTACTAACATAAAGATAACAATAAGGTATGAAATTGAATTAGTTGTTTTTCAATACAAATTTCGAATATCAAACACAAAATGAGAACAAAAAAAATACAAACATAAAATTTCAATAATCAAGGGTTGGTGTATTACATGTAATTCTTATCGAAGTTAAATAATATTACGATAACTCAATGACAAGTTAAAAGATATTGCCTTTGCTTATTTTTGTCTCTGCTTTTTGCTTGGCTACACAATAAAACAAACAACTTCAGAATTAGACTTTAAAATAAAACAAACAACATTAGAATTTTATATTTGCAAATTGATATATGCTCAGAATCTAAACAACTAATAGTATCAATATACAGGGCGGAGCTACAGTACTTTAAGGAGATCTGGGTGAACCCAATAACTTTTACGTAGATTCTATATTTATACTATTAAATTCTCAATATATGTATATATTTATATAGTGCGAACTCATTGACAAACAATGTTGCTTGGCC
This sequence comes from Capsicum annuum, assembly GCF_002878395.1. Classification (NCBI taxonomy): domain Eukaryota; kingdom Viridiplantae; phylum Streptophyta; class Magnoliopsida; order Solanales; family Solanaceae; genus Capsicum; species Capsicum annuum. The sequence goes on from NW_025855435.1 coordinate 4,226, forward strand.
TAATGGTAGATGGACCACTGTTAAGGCCTCTCTTCTACCCACAAACTTCAAATCCCGGCTTTGCCTCTCTTAATATACTAAACAAGTGTTACTGATTTAGATGATCAAAAGAAGAGGAGGCATTAGAACTGAAAAAAGAACAACATAAAATTTGATGATTAAATCAACTACAATAGAA
>NW_025855436.1:0-1328 GCF_002878395.1 Capsicum annuum
TCAAGTTTGACTTGATATGAAATTTAAGAGAAATAACGTTTTTTTTTTTATTTTGTGGTCATAAATTAAAGTTATCTACTTCTTTAGAGGTAGAGGTATGGACTACGTACATCTTACCCTCCCCAGACCTTACTACGTGGGAATACACTGGGTTTGTTGTTGTTGTTGTTGTTGTTGTAAATTAAAGTTATGTCAGATGTATTAAAATAACAACAACAACAAACCCAGTGTGTTCCCACAAAGTGAGGTTTGGGGAAGGTAAGATGTACACAGTCCATACCGCTACCTCTGAAGAAGTAGAAAGGCTGTTTTCGATAGACCCCCGGCTCAAGATAAAGAATAGGCGACAAGGAGATGGAATACATAACAGAAAAAACGTAAGAAATAATAAAAAGTAAATCAGAGCAATACGAGAATACGAGAGATACGACAACACGAAATAAGCAGATAGCAACTGAGAAAATAAGAATGGGACACCCACGTATAAGTAACACACTCCCTGCCATAAATACATATAGACACAGACCCAAGGTTACTAACCCAGCTACACAAGATCTCTCCTGGTGGCTTTCTACAACCCACACCCTCCCGCTAGCCTTCTACCCTTATCCGCGACCTCCACACCTTCCTATCTAGGGTCCTGTCCTCAGTAAGCTGCAGCTGCTCCATGTCATGTCTGATCATCTCCTTCCAGTATTTCTTCGGCCTACCTCTACTCCTCCTGAAGTCATCCAATGCTAGTCTCTCACACCTACGCACTGGGGCATTCGTGTCCCTTCTCATCACATGTCCAAACCATCTCAGCCTTCTTTTCCGCACTTTGTCCTTCACCGAAGCCACTCCCATCTTCTCCCGGATAATCTCATTCCTAATCCTGTCCCCTCTATTCAGCCCACACATCCAACTTTTAGTGGCATTAGATGATTCTTCGTGAGGCTTATAGCTCCAGATACTCTATTCACCCCGGGATAGCTAAGATGTATAGGGATTTGAGGCAGCATTATTGGTGGAGTGGTATGCGAAGAGATATAGCAGGTTTTGTGGCTTGATGTCTTTATTGTCAGCAGGTAAAGGCTGAGCATCAGAGACCTGGTGGATTGCTTCAGCAGCTACCCATTCCCGAGTGGAAATAAGAGCGAGTTACTATGGATTTCATAGGTGGATTTCCTCGTACATCGTATGGTTTTGATAGCATTTAGTTCATCGTGGATCAATTGACTAAGTCTGCATATTTTATCCCCATTTGAGCTTCCTACAGTGTCGAGAGGTTAGCTCGTGTTTACATTCAGGAGGTGGTTTGCCTACATGGGGTTCCTGTGTCCATTATT
>NW_025855437.1:0-4340 GCF_002878395.1 Capsicum annuum
CGAACATTCATCTACCAATATAAACTCAACAACACAATACGATAATCGAGATATCATTACAATGCGATTAAATCCTAACCTTGAGAAAAATCCTCAAAGCTCGATCAAACATTAATCTATCACTTGAAAAAACAACAAATAGTAACACAATAAAAACTACAACATTCGAGAATATTATAACAACAGCATCAAACATAACCTTAATGCAAAATTTTCAAAGTCCAACCAAACATTGATCATCTACAACATAGACTTGAACATAATAGAAATTACAACAAAATAATACGATATCGAGATATTAGAACAATACAATTAAACCTAATCTTTTGTGATTGTAGATGATACCTTTAGAGCTCATAAAAAAATAGTTATTAGAATATCTCCGCCAACAAATTTTATTGTAGATGTTATTATATTATTATAGAAAAAAAATCTCCAATACCTTTTTCTACAAAAAAGAATTATCTAAATATGAAAGATTTTTATTTTTATATTGCGAAAAGAAAAAAGTTGATTATGGTATCAAATTAATACTACAACACAACTTTAGAAATTGAATTTTTTTCCTCAAAATTCAAAATAAAGTGGTTTCATTTTTTTCCTTAATTAAAAAATTATTATAACTTGGTTTTTTTTTTTTGGAACTTTAGGGTAATTGTTGGTTTTTGTGTTTTTAAGGAAAATTTTTCAAAGGATATTTACCATATATTATAAAAAAATTTAATTTAAATATTATAATATAATAATATAATAATTAAAGAGAAATAGTAAAAGGACGATTTTGTCTAACGCAAAGACTTTTAATGAAGGGTAAGAAGTTCAAATCACTTTTTTAAAGGTTTTCACATTTTTAATATATTATAGATTATATAAATGTCTAAATTACTTAGACTTATGCGTGAGCCGAATTGGATCTTTAATTAAAAAAATTATTTTTATATTTATTTTTTAAAATAAAATAAAAAATATTCTATTAAAACAGAATAGTTGTGCCTGTTCAGAAAAGTTGCATCTATTCAGAATAGTTGTGTCAGATGCATCTGTTCAGAATAGTTGTGTCTGTTCAGAAAAGTTGCATAAGTTTAAAATATTTGTGTCTGTTCAAAATAGTTACATTTATTCAGTGATTGTTCATACTTTATACGAATGAAAACCCAAAAGTAGGTCATCAATTTGCAAATATATTTTCTGGCGTTGTTGTTGTCATACCCCCTTTTTAACCAAAAAGAGATTCATTTAAAGTTTGAAAGGGTTTTATTATTAAGTGACAAAAATAAAAATTTATTTCAAAAAGGATTATTTACATTTAAACTCAGAGTAGTCACTTGGCATAAATCTAGTGTGCCAAGTCACCTTTGAAATCCTTTTTCAGAACAATTGTTGACTCTTTAAAACTGATTTGTGAATAGAAATCTCAGCAAAAGAATTCTGTTGACCGATGGGAAGGTGTTAGGCACCCCTCGATCCCATGGTTCGACCACGGTCACTCTTGGAGTATATCGGCTAATTTTAATACCATGAAGTGAATACACCACAAAACACATTACACAAACAAACCAAACAAACAAAAAATCCAAAAAAAAGGGTTAATGTCCAGTCCAATTATTACAAACTGAAAAAAAATATGGAAATGTAAACCTACTCTATTCTAGGCTAATCCTAAACTACGCTCCAATGCTTTACCCGATGCCTCGGGCCTTGATCATGAGCCTCCTTTGCGTATGTGATACTTTGGGGCATTCTCCGGTGAATAAGTACAATGTTACCTCCAGACATTCCCCGGTGAATGAATACATTTGATGAAATATAATAAAAGTGGAGAAATCATTCAACACATACATTCACACATTCAATGATATAGAATCATACGAGTTGCCTACCCCGAAACCTAAAATTTGCCTATCAATTTCGGCCTAAAAATGACACTATTGGGTTCAATAACATAATCACTGTTCATTTCAAATCAGATAACCATCAATGAATCAAACTAATCAATATTCACCTTTGTTAATTTTCAATTCCCACCCCTCTTTTATTCTCGAATTACCAATTTAAAATCTCAAATGAGATATCATTTCAACACACAATACATAACCAATAGAACCAACAATGAATCAACACAAAGTAACTATTCACCACCAAAAAGGATCAAACAATCACATAAATGTTCAATCCATAACACCGAGTATCATAAATAAGGAAATAAAAGAGTAAAGATTAGAAATAGACCTCAATTTGAAGCTTTCGAAAAGTGTTGCTCGATACAATAAAGAATCCACTTCCGATAACCTCAACTCAAACCTCTCAACGAACTAATTACAACGAAAAAATCTCAAAACCCAATCCGAACAAGACTTCACGAAGAATAAACGAAAACCAAAATCAAAGATTCAAAAGAGAAAACCAGAAGCCCCGTATGACTATTTCCAGCGAGACTTAATTGGAGTCAGCCTAAAAGGATCGATTCAAATGAGTTGGTGGCCAGAATTAATATTTTTCGGTGGGGTTTAAACTAAAAAAGGGGTCAAGAATGACTGTTTGACGTGGGTTTGGTCAGAATTGAGCTGGACTTCCTGTTTCTCTTACACCGAAGCTCCGTCGAGCCCGGTAATGATGACCATTTGGAGAAAATTGGATGGCTGTAGCATTTTTTGGTGAGAATTCACCAGAAAAGTCTCTCTCGCATTTCTCTCTATTTTTCCCACTGTGTTCTCTCGATCTCATGATTTATCTTGGTTTTTCATTCTCGTCTCGATCTCTCCCACTCAATTTCCTCTCTGTTTCACTGTTTTTGCTCCCATTCCAGTGCGTGTGTGCCTATAGAGCTCTGTATGTATTGTGCGTGAAAAGGGAGAGTTAGCAGTGTGTCCTCTATGAAGTCTCTGTGAATGGAAATTGGGAGTACCTATGTATGTGTATATGTATATATAGATGGAATAATCCCTATGGGCCCCCCTTATATAAAGTGTATGTATTTTTTTTATTTTATGTATATAGCGGTGAATGTGAGAGTGGGTAGGGGGTAGGGGTGAGAGGGGTAGGGTGATTAGGATGAGATAAAATATGATATGTATTCTATTTTGTGGAAAAGAAAACATGATAGGGTTAGAGGGTAGGGATAGGTGTGAGAGGGGTAGGGTGATTAGGATAAGATAAAATTTGTTAGGGTAAGGTGTCAAATATGGTTAAGAGTTTGTGGATTTGTTATTGTGTGGAAATTATCATATGGGTGAAGGTACATGGTAAGTATGGGTGTACAGACCAAACCATCAAGTCAAACTAAATTGAAGAACCAAACTAAACCGAGAAAAAAAATCGACTTATGGTTTGGTTTGGTTGGTTTGGCGTTTGAAAAAAAAACCGACCATTCTTGGTTTGGTTTGATTTGGTGTTAACAAAAAAAAGTCAAACCGAACCCAAATCAAACCGACATAATATATATATGTATGTGTGTGTGTATATATATGCTAACCATAACTGCATGATATAGAGCAGTTACAGCTAACGGAGGACATGACCCTTGATAGGAAGGTGTGGAGGAAGTGGATTAGGGTAGAGGGTTAGGGGTGGGAGGGCGTCGGTAATAGTAGGGGTGCACTCCTTGGGGGCTGGAGTTTTTTGTTCATGGCTAGCGGTGTTACTTTATTTTGCTTACCGTACTAGTTTATATATGTACTGATCTTTTGTATTTGGTATTCTGTTAGTTTGTGTTGTGTACCCTACTAGTTATATACACTTACATTTGGGTTGGTATATGGGTATCGGTCCTAAGACGGGGGTCTATTGAAAACAACCTTTCTACTTCTCCTGAGGTAGTGGTATGATCTGCGTACACTCTACCCTCCCCAAACCCACTAGGTGGGAATACATTGGGTATGTTGTTGTTTTTATTGTTAGTTTAGTCGCACGTGCCTCGCACGTGTAACGTTTGATTTTTTAAAATTAAATAATTTTATCTATTGCAGAGATTTTTAATAAAGTGTAAAAGTTCAAATCACTTTTCAAAAATCTTTCATACTTAATGTAATAATGTAAACATAAATATATACACATATATTTTTTCCAATTCCAAGTGGTTGGTGGTATCACTTTTACATTTGTATACCTCTTTCCCTTGTTGCCACAGGATAAGAGAGACGCATCAATTTAAACCATATTTGTGTTATGATTATTTAATATATATATAATTGTTCATTATTTTTAAAGTCAAATCTTTACAAATTTATTGATTACATTCTATTAAGTACTTAAAACATTTAAAAATTTGGAACTTCTTAATTTTTTCTTATTCTAATAGTTTTATATTTATTTTTAGATTTTTTAAATCTTCTTAAAATCAA
>NW_025855438.1:0-5195 GCF_002878395.1 Capsicum annuum
TGTGTAATTAACACAATTAATTATTTTTGAAATGAAATTGAAAGATAAAATCTTTTTATAAAAAAGTGTAGTTAGTTGTTGAAGTTGAATTGAAAGATTAAAATAAATGAAAATGTGAAATGGAGGTAAGGATTGTAATTTCCTGTCTTCAACAACAACAACAACAAACCCAGTGTATTCCCACAAAGTGGGGTCTGGGGAGGGTAAGATGTACGCAGTCCATACCGCTACCTCCGAAGAATTAGAGAGGCTGTTTTCGATAGACCCCCGACTCAAGATAAAGAATAGGCAACAAGGAGATGGATTCCATAACTGAAAATGCGTAAGGAATAATAAAAAGTAAATCAGAGCAATACGAAAATACGAGAGATACGACAACACAAAATAAGCAGATAGCAACTGAGAAAATATGAAAGGGACACCCACATATAAGTAACACATACTCGCCGCCATAGACACCTATAGACACAGACCTAAGGTTACTAACCCGGCTACATAAGATCACTCCTGGTGGCTTGATACAACCCACACCCTCCCACTAGCCTTCTACCCTTATCCGCGACCTCCACACATTTCTATCTAGGGTCATGTCCTCAGTAAGCTGCAGCTGCTCCATGTCATGTCTGATCACATCCCTCCAGTATTTCTTCGGCCTACCTTTACTCCTCCTGAAGCCATCCAACACTAGTCTCTCATACCTATGCACTGGTGCATTCGCGTCCCTCCTCATCACATGTCCAAACCATCTCAGCCTTCCTTTCCGCATCTTGTCCTCCATCGACGCCACTTTCATCTTATCCTAGATAATCTCATTCATAATTATGTCCCCTCTAGTATGTCCACAAATCCAACTCAGCATCCTCATTTCTTCCACCCTCACTTTTTGGATGTGGGAGTTCTTGACTGGCCAACACTCCGTGACATACAACATGGCCGGACGGACTGTCACTTTATAGAATTTTCCTTTAAGCTTAAGGGGTACTTTCTTATCACACAGCACCCCCGAGGCAAGCCTCCACTTCATCCAACTTTCTCCAATACGATTGGTGACATCCTCATCAATCTCACCATTCCCCTAGATCAAAGACCTAAGATACTTAAAACTATCCCTCTTACAAATATCTTGGGAGTCCACCCTCACCACCACATCGCCCTCCTGCCTCAGGTCACTAAACTTGTATTTCAAATACTCCGTCTTGGACCTATTCAACCTGAACCTCTTCGACTCAAGGGTTTGCCTCCAAACCTCCAATTTGTCATTCACGCCCCTCCGCGTCTCATCAATCAGCACTACATCATCCACAAATAGCATACACCAAGGCATCTCTCCTTGAATACTCTGCGTCAACACGTCCATCACCATCGTAAACAGGGATAAACTAAGAGTCGATCCCTGATGCAACCCTGTCTCAATCGATAAATGGTCTGAGTCTCCTCCCGCCTTCCTCACCCTGGTCTTCCCTCTATCATACATGCTCTTAATAACTCTGGTGTACGCCACCGGGATCCCTCTCACCTCCAAACACCTCCAAAGAACCTCCGTCAGAACTTTATCATATGCCTTTTCTAGGTCGATGAACACCAAGTGTAAGTCCCTCTTCCTTTCTCTATACTGCTCCACCAATCTCCTCACCAAATGGATTGCCTCTGTCTTTGGACGACTAGGAATAAATCCAAACTGGTTCTCCAAAACAGACACGACCCTCCTCAATCTCCGCTCAAGCACTCTCTCCCAAATCTTCATAGTGTGACTCAATAGCTTAATACCCCTGTAGTTGTTACAATTCTAAATGTCACCCTTGTTTTTATAAAGTAGAATCATCGTACTCCATCTCCAAGCCTCAGACATTCTCGCAGTCTTGAAAATATCGTTAAATAAATCTGTCAACCACTTAAGCCCTGTCCCGCCCGCATACTTTCAAAAATCCAACGGAATCTCATCTGGCCCCGTCGTCCTACCCCTCCGCATCTTACGAATAACCTCTTTGATTGTAATTACCTGTCTTAATTTATTAAAAATATAAAGGTAAAACCCCAATAATAAAATTAATAATTTAATATTAAATAATTTTTTATATTTAAAATTGAAGAGGAGTCGGGGGTGAAGATGGGTAGGAGTAAATTTGTTTTTTAAAATTATATTTTTTTTTGATAAATAATATAAAACTTAATTTTTAATAACATGGTGGAACAAGACATGGCAATATAAAATAATTAAAAATAATATTTTAATATTATCAGTGCAACGTATATTAGTATATATGTAAGGGAGAATCCTCCCTTTGTTGTGATCCTCACAGGAGTTTAATGGGTATTTCAACTCTTAAATGCTTTACTATGGCAGTTGCAATTGGACTTTTCATTTTAACATTGCCCTCATTTATTTTTTTCATTTTGAATATCATTTCCACACGGGATATTATAGTTGGTGTGTTGTGAAGTTATTAAGAGTTCGTTTGGATAGAATTAAAATCTGGTCAAATTAGTTTTTAATTTTTTAGGTATTCGATAAAATTAAAAAGTGCTTACAAAAATAAAAACTGCTTAAGAAAAAACAAAAAGTAAGAAGCTGGGTACCCCCACTTTTTATATTTTAGATTAATTTTTTTTTAGGTCTGACGAAAATATTTATCTTTTATCCTTTATATTTTTCTCTAATTTCAACAATACCATGAACTTGAAGCCCTTAAATATATAATTTTTCTTTTTTTTTCTCTTTGCTATTTTCCTTCATCTCTTTCCTTCAATTTTCTCTTCATTTTTCTCCCCTTTTTCCAGCAAATCGATCATTACATCGGAAGTTTACGTATTTTTTAATATAGTCAAATTGTTATAAGGTTGCAATAATACCATTTTTATATAAAAAATGTCCTAAATTTTTATTTTTTAACATTTAAAAATAAAAAAATAACTTATATTTATAAATTGACCCCACATAATCACTTTACGTTGAAAGTGCATTTAAATAGAATTATTTTTGAATTATTAAAATTTAAAATTATAAATAATTCACCTTATTTATGGTGTTGATAACTTTAAGGAAATTTAAGTCGTTTCGACAACAAAAAATTGATTAACATCACTTGTTTACCAAACATATCAACAACTTTTTTTTTTTTTTCAGTTTTTGCACTTCTATCCAAACACTTATCTACTTAATTTATAAGTATTTTTTAAACTTTAATCACTTAAGCTAAAAAGTAAGAGTGTGCAAAAACCGAACCGGCCGATAAATCGAACTGATAAAAATGCTATTGGGTTAATGATGTTTTAATGGTTTTATAAAAAAAAATTGGGTCATTGGTTCGGTTCGATTTTTTCGTATTGGGTTATTGGGTAAATCGATAACCCAATAAGAATGAATCTATCTATCTATCTATCTATCTATTATTATATATTTATCTTAATTTCTCTTTAATCTCTACATATTAACAAACCTATTATTTCAATTATACAAACTATCTATCTATCTATCTATCTATCTATGACTTATTATATATTTATCTTAATTTCTCTTTAATCTCTACATATTAACAAACCTATTATTTCAATTATACAAACTCTTAATTTCTCTTAACAACATTTAGTTCAAACTTGAAGATTCTTGTAAATTAAAACACATTATGTAGGATTTTTGCTTACAACTAAGATTTGATTTTTTTTCATGTTAGTTACTACTATTTCTATTTTATGAGTATTTTCTTATCGGTTAAATAAAAAATTGAACCGTTAAGGACTAAAAATCAATAAACCGAAAACCAATAAAAAATATCTTATTGATTTGGTTATTGGTTTAGCATATTTAAAAACCGCAAACCGATAAACCAAACCAATAATACGTAAAACCGAACCGAACCGATCGATGCACACCCCTACTAAAAAGTTATTTTTGAAGAGAATTTTTCATAAGAAGCAAACTTATATCTATAATTAGAACTTTTATAGAAACTGTTTCATAATTATGAAAAATAGCGAGTTGTATTTTGTATTTTATAAAAGTGTTGCTACTAAAATACATATACAACAAGATTTATTGTCCTTCTTTTACTGAAATCAACTGAGTTAAATAAGAAAGCAGTAAATTCTTTTTTCATAAATTACTACGGTAGAGTCCTTTTTCTTAAATTACTCTTATTTCAATTAGTAAATTTCTTTTCCAAATCAAACTCAAATATGAAACATTATTATCTTCATGATCTTTAAAGATTCAAAATAAAGCCTCATTATTGTTTTTTTCTCTCTTTCACTCTCTTATATTTCTAAATTTTTTTCTTGTTAATTTTTTTCAGCTTTTATTTTATCGTTTTACTTTTTTATTTTGATTTCTTTTTTCTTTCCATTTATTTTCTCTATTTTATTTCTCTTGTTTTTTTTTTCTTTTTTCATTTTTTCTTTATTTTCTTTATTTTTTCTTTTTCGTTTTCTTAATATTTTTTCCTTTCTCATATTTTTTTTTCTTTTCCTATTTTCATTTTCTTATTCCTCTTTTCTATTTTTTTATTTTTTCGCTTTTATTTTTACTCTTCTATTTCTAACTTCTATTTGTCCCCCCCTTTCACTTTTTTCAGATTTATTTTTGTTTTTTGTTTTTTTTAAAATTATTTTTACTCTTCTATCTCTATTTTTTTATTTTTAAAAGATAAATATCTATATCACATATACATATTAAACAAAATATACAAAATAAATTGACATACAGATCTGCATATGTATTTACAGTACAAAACCTACATATATATCTGCATATGTATTTACAAAATACATATCTGACTCATATGTATATATAAGCATATAGGACACAAAATCTCTATAACAAAAAGAACAACTATATACATATATAGAGGTAATAAAAAAATAGACGATACATATTTTAAACAGTAAAAATTACAAATAAGTATATATGTTACCCTCTAAAATGACATAGAACAATTCAAAGACAAATCCAACACTATACAAAAATCCATATGAATATGCATTTGTATATACAAAAAGACAAATAAATACATATGCATATAGGTAATCAAAAGATACATGATACATATTTTAAACAGTAAAAAATACAAATAAGTACATATGTTATCCTCTAAAATGACATAGAACGGTTCAAAGACAAATCTAACACCGTACAAAATACATATATCTCTGCATATGTATTTACAGAATACATACCTGATCCATATATATATTCTCGTTTT
>NW_025855439.1:0-4120 GCF_002878395.1 Capsicum annuum
AAAGTTTAAGGTCAAAGTTATAATTTGGTGTCAAATTTAGGGTCATTTTTATGTATTAACTCTTAAAAAAGTAATGATTGATATGACCATTTCACCGTATTATCCATATTAATTGATGTTTAAAGTATTATGTCATGGTTTGGAGAATAAAAAAATTAATGTTAAGGATAAAATAAGAAAACGAAAATCTAATTAGAAAATTAATGTTAATTAAAAGTGAATGGAGGGAATAGTAGTTAAGAAACTATCACCTTAGTTGTTGAAATTTTAATTAAGAACGGTGCCCCTTTATTTCAAAATAGTTGATACTCTTTCTAAAATATTTGTTTCAATTTAATTTTCCCTTTTATAAAACCAAAAGAATATTAGTACTTTTTTCTATACTGCCCTAATCATACATGACTAAATTTATATTTTCAAAACATAATTATTAAGCATAATTTGGTAAAGTAAACTCCTAATAATATTTTTCGTAAGGAAAATATCTAGTCAATAAGTGTCAACTATTTTGAAATAGGAGTGTATATAGAACTTAATATGATTTAACCAATAAATGTGTATATAAAAAATATATATCTTGTGCTCGTATAATAATTAATTTGGTATGAATACTCAATATGGATGACTTAGCCGGTATACGCCATTATTCCTCGATCCTCTTGTAAATTCGTGATGTAATATCTACCCGTTAATAATTTATGTCAGAATTTTTCACTAACCAAGTGTTACCTTTGAGTCCTACTTAAAGTAAAAGGTAACTCTTTAGTTTAAGCAAGGAGATTAGGATCGAGGAAAAAAAAAACTATGCTCATATGCGGTACGTGAATTAAGGCTACTAAGATCGAAACTCAATACCCTCACGGCCTAATTAAGTACTCTCTTTATTTCGTACTAGTATACGTATCCGTGCGATGCACAGATAATATTAAAATATTATTTTTAATTTAACTGCTTTATATTATAATGTTTCGTTCGAACATGTTAAATGATATTATCTTTAAAATAATTTAACTATTATATTATTTCTTAATAAAATGCGAAAAGAAACAAAAAATCTACTCCCACCTACTTCTACCATCTACATTGCCCCCCTATGTTCGAAAAGAGATCACTCCGGGCTAATGGTGGACTGAAGCCTATTGCCCGCCTCCTAATAAGGAGGTTGAGATCACATATCGAGTTGGAAAGACCGACGCGTGCAGTATGACAGAGATTTCTTCGTCGGGAGAGCTAGAGCTGGGACTAACTAATAAAGAAAGGATGGTGACGGTGGCCAGGTTTTTGAATAGAACTTCGATAGGCGAGAGGTGTAAGCACCGTGAGGTGTGAAACGATCTCGTACTAAATGAAACGACTTTCACTTTCCATCATCGGGGGGATGGGGGGCGTTTTGATTGACGCCTCTACCCCTATTTGATCCTCCACCTCTAACCAAATCTATATGTAAAAATAATTATATAATTATAAAAAAAATTCTATTTTATATTTTTCTTTATTATATTATTTACAATATAAAAATATTAGATTTTTAATATTCCCCCACCCCTCCACCACTTGTCCAAACTAAACTTATATGAGTAAAAATAATTCTGCAATTGTAAAACAAAAATTTTTTATATTTTTCTCTAGTATATTGTATACAATTTAAGTATTTTAAGAATTGATAAAATTTAACATTTAAAATTATCAATTAGTAGTAAAATGTTTTCATTTACATAATCGAATATATTTATTTTAGCATACTTTTTATTGTATTATATCGAGTATATAATCAATTTTTATTATCTCACATTAAATAAATTAAATTGATTATAATATATTATAAATAATTGTTAAAATTTAAATTACAACTAATATCGAATACCTAATCACAATTTCAATTATTTTAGATGTTTTTATATGGAAATTTCATTAATTTATTACATTAAAACTAATAAAATATAAATATAAAATAATTATTAATTTTGTTGATGTACGTTACATTCTTTATCTTTCATTTCAATTTTTTTTTCTCTGTTAACCCAACAACTAAGTACACTGAATTCAAAAAGTTTTGTCTATCAATTCCATTTCAAATACTAAAAATATTTAATTATCTCAATTACAAAATTTCTGATTTCAAATTTTAAATTTCACCATTTTTAAATTTAAAAACTCCGCACATACAACTTTTTAACTTCTTTTAAATTCTCCTTCTTTATTTTATTGTTCATAATTTTTTTCATTGTTTGATTTAAGTATTTTATTTTACTTATAATATCTTTCAAATTAATTTAATTAAAATATTTTATACCACTTTCAAAAACACCAACATCGCCAAAACCCACATCCACACCACACACCATATTTATTTTCAATTTAAAAACCCAACACATACAACTTTTTAACTTTATTTAAACTCTCCTTTATTTTATTGTTCATAATTTTTTCATTGTTTGATTTAAGTATTTTATTTTACTTATTATTATATCTTTCAAATTAATTCAATTAAAATATTTTATACCACTTTCAAAAACACAAACATCGCTAAATCCCACATCCACACTGCACACCATATTTATTTATTTTTATTTTTTTTTAAAAAATATTTTTTCCTACCCCAAACCCCACTTACATCCACCACCCCACCTAAAACCACACCTAATACAAGAATTACAAGGACAACATGAAACACACTTCAAAATTAGTCCACAAGATCAAAGATCTGAGGATCCTTTTGAAGACCACTCTCGAATTCAACAAACAACAACAAGAACACAATGTATTGATGTGTTTATCACCTAAAAATAGCTAACAACAAACTATGTTAACAACAACAAGAGAAGAACAACAACAATGGAACAAGAACAACAAGTCACAGATTTGAATTACAAGAACACAAACAAACGATTACAACATAAACAAAATGGATAGATAGTTAGACCTTGGTTGGTATAATCCTAAGAATCCAAGAATATGGCAATCTTGGACCCTTAACACTACACACAACGGTTAACCTAACTCCTACATTGACACAAGAGAAACTTTACCTCCTCTAAACACCAACGTCTCAAGCCAACATTGCAACACAAGTGATAGCCACATTTATTGCCCTCATTTCGGTGTGGTGGTTATTCCAAGCCCTACAACTAAAGGTGTTTCATGTTTCAAGTCTTACATCAATGAACAACTTAGTCCTAAAACTCAATCTTGTTCTATTTATATTATATTACAAAATAAGACAAATGACTACACTACCCTTAATGAGAGAGGTGACCATGGAGTGCATTTTGGGCAAAGTGAAGTGACCAAAATGCCCTCAATGAAGATGGCCCAAAAACCGTGAGCTATTAAGTGTCCAAAATCGTGAATCCTCAAGTCTTCAATGCTCTAATCAATCTTCCACTCATGGCCTTGATAAATGATATGCTCAATGGTAGGCTCAAAATGGGTCTTCCTTGCATATTCTTGTGCCCTCGGGGTGACCAAGTCTTGAGCCTTTAAGTGATGGTCTCCAATCATGTCTTCAAAAATTAGAGTGGTCATTTGACTTGTATTATCCTCCCCTTCTTGAAAATGATTCGACCTCGAATCCAAACCTTGCAAGAACGAAGAGAAGACAAACAAGCACCGCATCCTCATGACATGCGGGTTAGAGTTAGTACAATAAACAACATCAACATGCCAATGAGGTACACACTTGAGATATAGACACACATCCTTGACTTTAATCATGAGGGGCTTAGCAAAAATATTACAAAGGGGTGGTGCCCTAATTGAAAGTAAAGTCCACGCAACACATATAGCAATATCACTTAAACAAGTGGACCGACCAACAACTATCCGTCTTTCACACCCTGAGAAGTTATCGGGGTCAAATGGAAGACTTAACCAAGAACTTAGGTCTCGACCACTCTCATTCTCCCCTAGGGTGCCATCCTCAAGGTTAAGCAAGCCCTCTTTATCACCATTGGAAGTATCATGCACAAAAAGAGGGTTGAGAAAGGTGTTCCACAAGCCAACTTCAAATAAAGGGTTCTCATGCATGCACTTACTACTAGTTTTAAAATCTCCACTAGGAATATGCCCAACATAAGAAACACTTAAAGAAGAAGTAGATGGAATTTCTAAGCATACGTCA
>NW_025855440.1:0-1586 GCF_002878395.1 Capsicum annuum
ACTTTTTCCAAAAATGTCTTGTAGCCTCTTGCTTATAGATGTGGTGCGCGACACACTGATGATCAAGACTCTACCTAACGCGGCTTGTCAAACTCCCTAGGACACCTTAAAACCTTAGGCTCTAATACCGAGTTTGTAATGCCTCATAAAATGGGTCTCAGAGCGTCACACGGTACTTGAGGCTACGAGTAGCCTGAAGCTAACCCTTTGAGCCATTTTCATTCAGTTCAACACAAATCAATGGGGTTTTCATAAATTACCCTCAAATATCAACAGAGTAATCATCATCCAAGAATAAAAGAATTTCAGAAAAATAACAAAATACGACTAATTAGTCAACTCCCAACATCTATACTAGTCTAACAAACCTCTAAGAAAATCAATAAAACCAACGAGCCAATGAGACATGCCCCAACTGACTCATACTCAGTTATCAAATGTAAACAATTCTGTGAAACCAACATCAGACATCACATTCTCGGAACATGAGGACTTACCACAACAGAGAATGTAGAACAGCGTGCCCGAAGAATCACTGTCAAATCTGGAACTGAGCACCTGAACCTACATTCTAAGAAAATGCAGCCTACATCCAAAGATGTGGGTCAGTACCAGGGAAAGAAATCGAGAATATGGGGGTGTATGACGTTGTATAAACATCATCATCATAAATATTTATAAGAAATATGCAGGATGTATGAAAGACTCACATAGCCCAAAGAAAATCATCATAATCATAAGAGGATGAAATAAGTACAATAACATATGTGAGTCATCCTATAATTTGTCAATCACTTTCAGTTCATCAAGAATATCAATTCTCATAATGTAAATATCATTTAAATCTTTCGAAAGAATACACTTTCAAATTACTTCATCATTCACCATACACATAAGGAAACACACACGTTGGGAGATCCTATAACCGACATAAACCATGTGAGCTATATGGAGTCCAACGTACAACCCACGTCGGGGAGAGCCGTCCTATCCATGCTATCGAAGTAGGACTATCGATATCAAATCCACACAAACTAGTGATCACTATATAAATCAACCTCAGGCTCACTCCTATGGGGGCACGTAGTTCTAGGGAAGTAAGGTCGCTTTATACCGCTCACTCGGTGCTAAGGATTTCTCCCAGACTTAGCTCAAATCATTTCAAAGATAATCCACAACAAAGCAATTTCAATAATATATAATTATACATCTGGAGCCATCATGTTTCCTATCTATCAAAATCAACCACGTTGTGGATTTCTTTCATACTCGAGTTCAAAATAACTCTATTAAGATCAAATGGTCAAATAATTCAAAATATCTCAAATATTCAACATCAACGTGCTTATAACACACACTTTATCCAAAAAAAACACAATTTCCAAGGGGATTCACGACCCAAATATCAAAATCATGATAAACATCATTCAAGATTCATGCTTTATATCTCCACACATGTAAATTCATCTTTCAAAATCATAAACATCAAGATTTCATAATAATCATCATAAGATATGGGTTCATGCTTCAAATACATAAAACTCAAATAAAAATCATGCCTTTGTAAAGAAAATTACTTTTGGGCA
>NW_025855441.1:0-2673 GCF_002878395.1 Capsicum annuum
TCGATTTTGGATCCACCCACCACACCTATGCCAATAGATGGATATTTTTTTCTTATGCTCTTGACTTAAGGGTGTCAAGTGGGTCGGGCTAACCCGGCCCCAAACTGGCCCGTCTAAGCAAATCGGCCCAATTTGACCCGGCCTGGTAAGCCCAGGGGTTTTAGGGTACTGGGTACCAGACCAGTTTTTTTTTAATCTTCAAAAAATTCTATAAATACCCTACACCTTCAAATCATTTTTCACACAATTTTTCACTCTCTCAAATCTCATTCTCTCTCAAATCTCAATTTTCAATTCTCAAATATTCAATATATTTAATTTCCTAAAGTGCTTACTTTAATTTTTTAATTTTACGTTTACAAAGTACGAGTGGAAGTTTCTAAATTCGCAACCTTCGGATACTTCCAAAATTTGGTATTGTCGTTCCATCTCTTACGTATAATTTTTATTTATTGTATTAATTGTTGAATATTTAATTTTATTATATTTGTGTATTTTGTAATTTTTTAGTTTAATTTAATTTATACTATGGATAAATTAAGAAACCTCGCTGCTAAAGGTGTTAAAAATTTAAACCAGAAGCGGTAGTGATAGTAAAAAGCGAATTACTAGTGGTAGAGGTACTTCAAGCAGTAGATATACCCGTGTGCCTTCGCCTCCGATACCGCTTGGTACACACTTTGAGGAAGAAATAGGTGTAGGTGCTCACGATATGGATTATGTAGAAGCTCAGGAAAATTACGGTATAGAAGAAGAAAATGAAGTAGATGCGGTTAATTTAGATGAAGATGATGAAAATATTGATGAGACACCCACAGTAGGAAATGCTAACGTTAGATCTGAATCGGTTAATCTCCCTCCCCGTCCTCCCTGTGCCCTAAGACCTCGTAAAACAACTAGTATTGCATGACAATTTTTTGAACGTATATCAGATATTGAGGTGCAATGCAATATTTGTCAACAAATATATAAGCATAAAAGCGGAGGCAAGCAAGGGGGTACGGGTACGTTAATGAGACATATAGGTGATGCTCACAAAAGAGTGTTAGAAATTGTACGAGGTGGTGGGGATGTTAATGGGCCAACGCAAACTAGAATGGACCCAGCAACCGGTTAGGTAATGAAGAAGTATAATAAATTGAGGGACCGAGAAGAAATAGCTAAAATGGTAGCTGTGGGTTGTTTGCCTTTTAGTTTTCCTTCTTCTGATGCCTTTATTCATTATATTCAAGCTATTTATAATCTTATGTTTAATGGTGTTCCTAGAAGTACTTGTCAATCTAATATTTTTTATGTTTTTGAACAATGTTGATAAATAAAATCAATATTGTTCAAAAACATATTCAATGTAGATTGTCTCTAACTTCTGATCTTGGTCGTGCTGTAAATAAAAATGATTATTTAACCATTACTTGTCACTGGATGGATAGTAATTGATGCAAAAACGTATTCTTGCTTTTTTATATAATGAAGACCGTAAACATACTGGAGATTTGATTGTTGATTGTATTATTAATAATTTATTATATTAAGTAGCATATATTTTGTATATTTGCGTATATATCTTCTATAGATGTGTATATTTAATGTATACATGTAGTTTATAATATATATATATATATATATATATTGTAGTATTTGTTTTATTTAAAGTAGTACATATATATTGAATGGTGCGTATATTTGTGTATATATCTTCTATAGACGTACATATTTAATGTATACATGCGTATATGTTTTATAAATAAGTATATAACTATATATATATATTGTAGTATATACATATATTGTAGTATATTTTTTACTTAAAGTAGTACATATATATTGAATGGTGCATATATTTGTGTATATATCTTCTATAGACGTGCATATTTAATGTATACATGCGTATATGTTTTATAAATTAGTATATGACTCTATAATATATATATACTTATATATATTGTAGTATATATATGTTGTAGTATATGTTTTATTTAAAGTAGTACATATAGTCGTATATATTGAATGGTGCGTATATATGTGTATATATTTTTTAAATTCTAATGTAGTATATACTCTATATATAGTGTATATATATTGTTTAACGTATTTAAAATGTATATAGGTGGGTATATATTGTGTATATTGAAGAAAAGTTTTTTTTTTTTTTTAATTTTTGACCGGGTTTGATCGGATTTTTAACCAGGTTTGACCAGTTTTAGGTGGATTTGAACGGGTTGGGTTAAGTGGGCAAGGTTAGGGTGATTTTTGAAATTTTTACTGTTGAGTCCGGAATGGCCCGACCTAATCCGGACCCATCCCGGTCCACTTAAAACCAACTCGGACCCTGCCCGGTCCACAACTCGATTAATTTTAATGGGCCGATTTTGGGTTGGACTGGCTCGACCCACTTGACAGCCATAGCTCCCGTTGGACCCAAGCCCCAAGGAGACTATATTCATGGGAAACTAATCTATAACTACCAAAATTAAAAGAGTTTGAGAGATATACCAGTATAATTAAGTTTTGTGCACTATCAGTATACCAAATTAATAACATTATTAGGTAAATTTGATGTAAAAATTGGGTAACCTGCAATGGCAGATTAATTTACATGATAGTGTAGAATATTTTGTATATGTGCACAAAACTTAAATTCTATGTGAAAACATGATTTTGGGCAAAATTGTA
>NW_025855442.1:0-7485 GCF_002878395.1 Capsicum annuum
TAGCTAGGAAATGTACGGTGTACTACAATATCTACCCCTTGAGAATATTCTTCCTCAAATGACAATGAGTGTGAGAGAAAGAAATGGATTACCCTCTATTTAACTTCTACAAAAATTTCTTGATTTTTATCCTTGGCACGACCCGCCACTATCGTGCATAGTCACTGGAAAGTGACAAATAGGAAGTTGGACGGTGGCGCGACACAGAGCTATCGCGTAGCCACCTTGTTTGCGACCAAGAATTTTGGCTCGAGCTACAATTGCCGGGCAACACTGGAAATTGACAATTACCATTTTAGTTGTATCCGCGACGCACTGAAGGCTTGGGTGACACATTATCTCAATAAAAAAGGATCTAATTCTTCACCCGGGAGTCGGATTTGCGTGAATTTGGTATCGACGGAAAGCCTATTCAATTTACCACATGAATAAAAGTGAAAATCTTGAAAATACCACATGTAAAAAAGTAGATTCATCTTCCAAAGAAAGATTCTAACATTCTTGGTAAACTTTTCTAGTTAGGAAAAGTACGGTGTATGATAATATCTCCCCCTTGAGAACATTCTTCCTCAAATGAGACTGAGTGAGAGGGAAAGAACTGGATTACCCTCTATTATGAACTAGATTCTTTGTATAAAGAGAATAGAGGGCTCGTTTCCTGAGAGTTTTTCACAGTAATTGAGTATAAGTTGTTGCACTATGGCCAAGTCTTGTGCTTTAAGTCTTATATTGGGTGCGAAAACGACCCATTTAACCCAGGACAATTATAGAATTTCTAAAAAAAATTCTTGATTTTTATCCTGGGCATGACCCACCACTATCGTGCATAGTCACTGGAAAGTGACAAATCGGAAGTTGCACAGTGGCGCGATGCGGAGCTATCGCATAGCCACCTTGTCTGCAACCAGGAATTTAGGTGCGAGCCACAATTGCGGAGCAACACTGGAAATTGAAAATTGCCATTTTAGTTGTATCCGCGATGCACTGAAGGCTCGGGTGACACACTGTCTCAATAAAAAGGCTTTAATTGTTCACCCGGAAGTTGGATTTGGGCGAATTTAGTATCGACGGAAAGCTTATTGAATTTACCACATGAAAAAAAGTGAAAATCTTGAAAATACCACATGTAAAAAAGTGGATTAATCTTTCAAAGAAAGATTCTAACATTCTTGGTAAACTTTTCTAGCTAGGAAATGTACGGTGTACTACAATATCTCCCCTTTGAGAATATTCTTCCTCAAATGACACTGAGTTTGAGGGAAAGAACTGGATTACCCTCTATTATAACTGGATTCTTTATTGGAAGAGAACATAGGACTCGTTTCCTGAGAGTTTTTCAAAATAGTTGTTATAACTTGCTGCACTATGACCAAGTCTTGTGCTTTCAGTCTTATATTGGGTGGGAAATCGACCCTTTTGACCCAGGACACGTATGTAATTTCTAAAAATATTTCTTGATTTTTATTCTTGGCGCAACCCGCCACTATTGCGCATAGTCAGTGGAAAGAGACAAATGAGAAGTTCAACGATGGCGTGATGCGGAGCTATCGCATAGCCACCTTGTCTGCGACCAGGAATTTTGGCGGGAGCTACAATTGCGGACCAACACTCGAAATTGACAATTGCCATTTTACCTGTATCCGCAATGCACTGAAGGCTCTATTGACACACTGTCTCAGTAAAAAGGGTGTAACTCCTTACCCGAAAGTTGGATTTGGGCGAATTTGGTATCGACGGAAAAGTACTGGGTACTACAATATCTCCCCCTTGAGAATATTATTCCTCGAATAACCCTGAGTGAGAAGGAAAGAACAAGACTACCCTCTATTATGAACTGGATTCTTTATTGGAAGAGACTAGAGGGCTCGTTTCCTAAGAGTTTTTTAGTGTAATTGAGTATAAGTTGCTGAATTATGGCCAAGTCTCGGGCTTTAAGGCGTATATAAGGTGGGAAATCGACCTTTTTATCCTAGGACATGTATTTAATTTCTGAGGAAATTTCCTGATTTTTATCCTTGGCGCAACGCGCCACTATCATGCAAAGTCACTGGAAAGTGGTAGTTGGGAAGTTCCACGGTGGCGCGATGCGAAGCTATCTCGTAGCCACCTTTTCCGTGACCAGGAAATTTGGCACGACACGCTACTATCGCGGACCAATATTGGAAATTGTCAATTTCTATTTGATCTATCTCCGTGAGGCGCTAAAGGGTCGGGTGACTCACTGTCTTACTAAAAAGTCTCTAACTCTTCACCCGAGAGTCGGATTTGGATGAATTTTTTATCGAAAGAAATCTCATTGAATTTCGCACATGAAAAAAAGTGAAAATCTTGAAAATACCACCTGTAAAAAAAGTGTATTCATTTTTCATAGAAAGATTCTAACATTTTTGGTAAACTTTTCGAGCTAGGAAATGAACGGGGTACTACAATATCTCCTAGTATGAGACTGAGTGAGAGGGAAAGAACTGGATTACCCTCTATTATGAACTGGATTCTTTATTGGAAGAGGACAGAGGGCTCGTTTCCTGAGAATTTTTTAGAGTAATTGAGTATCAGTTGCCGAATTATGGCCAAGTCTCGTACTAGAAGGGATATATAGGGTAGGAAATGGACCCTTTTAACCCAGGACACGTATTTAATTTCTACAAAAATTTCCTGATTTTTATCCATAGCGTGACGTGCCACTATCGCGCATAGTCACTGGCAAGTGACTAATGGGAATTTGCACGGTTGGGCGATGCAGAGCTATCGCGTACCCACCTTATTTGCAACCAGGAAATTTGGCGTGTCGCTGTCTCCGCGACGCACTGAAGGCTCGGGTAACACACTGTCTCACTAAAAAGTCTCTAAATCTTCACACGGGAGTCGGATTTAGGCAAATTCGATATCGACAGAAAGCTTATTGAATTTCGTACAAGAAAAAAAGTGAAAATCTTAAAATTACAACGTGTAAAAGAGTGGATTCATCTTTCGAACAAAGATTTTAACATTGTTGGTAAACTTTCCGAGCTAGAAAAAGTACGGGTTACTACAATATCTGCCCCTTGAGAACATTCTTCATCGAATAAGATAGAGTGGGAGGGAAGGAACTGGATTACCCTCTATTATGAACTAGATTCTTTATTGGAAGAGAATTGAGGGCTCGTTTGCTGAGAGTTTTTTTAGAGTAATTGAGTATAAGTTTATGAATTATGGCCAAGTCTAGTGCTTTAAAGCTTATATAGGGTGGGAAATCGACCCTTTTAATCTAGGACACGTATTTAATTTCTGAGGAAATTTCCCAATTTTTATCATTGGTGCAATGTGCCGCTATTACGCATTGTCATTGGTAAGTGAAAAATAAGAAGTTGCATGGTGGCGCAACGTGGTGTTATTAAGTAGCCACCTTGTCTGCGACTAGGAAATTTGGCGTGACACGCCACTATCGCAGATCAATACTGGAAATTGACAATTACCATTTGAGCTATCTTCGCGACGCGCAGAAGGCTCGGGTGACACTCTATATCACTACAAAGTCTCTAACTCTTCAACCGAGAGTCGTATTTGGGCAAATTTTGTATTGACAGAAAGCTTATTGAAGTTTGCGCATGAAAAAAAGTGAAAATCTTAAAAATACCACCTATAAAAAAAGTGGATTCATTTTTCAAAGAAAGATTATAACATTCTTAGTAAACTTTTCGAGCTAAGAAAAGTACGGGGTACTACAATATCTCCCCCTTGAGAACATTCTTCTTCGAATGAGACTGAATGAGAGGGAAAAAACAGGATTACCTTCTATTATGAACTAGATTCTTCATTGGAAGAGAACAGAGGGCTCATTTCCTGAGAGTGTTTTTAGAGTAATTGAGTATAAGTTGTTGAATTATGGCTAAGTCTCGTGCTTTAAGGCATATATACGGATTGAAATTGACCCTTTTAACCTAGGTAACGTATTTAATTTTTATGAAAATTTCCCAATTTTTATCCTTAGCACGACGTGCCACTATCACGCATAGTCATTGGAAAGTAAATAATGAGAAGTTGAACGGTGGCGCGACGCGGAGCTATCTTGTACCCACCTTGTTTGCGACCACAACATTTGGCGCGAACCGCCACTATCGCGGACCAACACTGCAAAATGACAATTTCCATTTGTTCTATCTCCGCGACGCAATGAAGGCTTGGGTAACACACTGTCTCACTAAAAAGCCTCTAACTCTTCACTCGGGAGTCGAATTTGGGCAAATTTGGTATAGACGGAACGCTTATTGAATTTCGCACATGAAAAAAAGTGAAAATCTTGAAAATACCACGTGTGAAAAAGTGGATCAAATTTTCAAATAAAAATTCTAACATTCATGGTTAACTTTTTGAGTTAGGAAAAGTATGGGGTACTACAATATCTCCCTCTTGAGAACATTCTTCCTCGAATCAGACTGAGTGAGAGGGAAATAACAGGATTACCCTCTATTATGAACTGGATTCTTTATTGGAATAGAACAGAGGGGTTGTTTCCTGAGAGTTTTTTAGTGTAATTGAGTATAAGTTGCTGAATTATGGCCAAGTCTCGAGCTTTAACGCTTATATAGGGTGGGAAATTGACCCTCTTATCCTAGGACATGTATTTAATTTCTGAGGAAATATCCCGATTTTTATCCTTGGTACAACGCGCCGCTATCGTGCATAGTCATTTGAAATTGACAATTAGTAAGTTGCACGGTGGTGCGATGCGGAGCTATCTTGTAGCCATCTTTTCTGTCACCAGGAAATTTGGCACGACACGCTACTATCGCGGACCAACACTGGAAATTGACAATTTCCATTTGAGCTATCTCTGCGATGCGCTAAAGGCTAGGGTACACACTGATTTTCTAAAAAGTCTCTAACTCTTCACCCACGAGTTGGATTTGGACGAATTTTTTATCGAAAGAAAGCTCATTGAATTTCGCATATGAAAAAAGTGAAAATCTTGAAAATACCACCTGTAAAAAAAGTGGATTTATTTATCAAAGAAAGGTTCTAATATTCTTGGTAAACTTTTGGAGCTAAGAAAAGTACGGGGTTACTATATCTCCCCCTTGAGAACATTCTTCCTCGAATAAGACTGAGTGAGAGGGAAAGAACAGGATTACCTTCTATTATGAACTGGATTCTTTATAGGAAGAGAACAGAAGGCTCGTTTCTTGAGAGTGTTTTTAGAGTAATTGAGTATAAGTTGCTGAATTATGGCTAAGTCTCGTGCTTTAGGGCATATATAGGGTGGGAAATTGACCCTTTTAACCCAGGACCCGTATTTAATTTCTACAAAAATTTCTCGATTTTTATCCTTAGCGCGACGCGCCACTATTGCGCTTAGTCAATGGAAAGTTACTAATGGGAATTTGCACGGTGGCGCGACGCAGAGCTATTGAGTACCCACCTTATTTGCGACCAGGAAATTTGGCGCGACACGCCACTATCACGGACCAACACTGGAAAATTGACAATTGCCATTTGAGCTATCTCCGCAACGCACTGAAGGCTCGGGTAACACACTGTCTCACTATAAAGTCTCTAACTCTTCACACGGGAGTTTGGTTTGGGCTAATTCGATATCGACAGAAAGCTTATTGAATTTCGTACATGAAAAAAGGTAAAAATCTTAAAAATACCACCTGTAAAAAAGTGGATTCATCTTTCGAAGAAAGATTCTAACATTCTTGGCAAACTTTTCAAGCTCGAAAAAGTATGGGGTGCTACAATATCTTCCCTTTGAGAACATTGTTCATCAAATGAGACAGAGTGGGAGGAAAAGAACTGGATTACCCTCTATTATGAACTGGATTCTTTATTGGAAGAGAATTGAGGGATCGTTGGCTGAGAGTTTTTTAGAGTAATTGAGTATAAGTTGTTGAATTATGGCCAAGTCTAGTGCTTTAAAGTTTATATAGGGCGGGAAATCGAACCTTTTAATCTAGGACACGTATTTAATTTTTGAGGAAATTTCACAATTTTTATCCTTGGTGCAATGCACCGCTATTACGCATTGTCACTGGTAAGTGACAAATAGGAAGTTGCACGGTGGTGCGACGTAGAGTTATCGCGTAGCCACCATGTCTGCGACCAGGAAATTTGGCGTGACACGCCACTATCACAGATCAACACTGGAAATTGATAATTACCATTAGAGCTATCTCCATGACGCGTTGAAGGCTCGGGTGACATACTGTGTCACTAAAAATTCTCTAACTCTTCACCCGGGATTCGTATTTGGGCGAATTTCTTATCGACAGAAAGCTTATTGAAATTTGCACATGTAAAAAAGTGAAAATCTTGAAAATACCACCTATAAAAAAAGTGGATTCATTTTTCAAAGAAAGATTCTAACATTCTTGGTAAACTTTTCGAGCTAGCAAAAGAACAGGGTACTACAATATCTTTCTCTTGAGAACATTCTTCCTCAAATGAGACTGAGTGGGAGGGAAAAAACTGGATTACCTTCTATTATGAACTGAATTCTTTATTGGAAGAGAATAGTGGGCTCGTTTCCTGAGAGTGTTTTTAGAGTAATTGAGTATAAGTTGCTGAATTATAGTTAAGTATCATGCTTTAAGGAATATATAGGGATTGAAATCGACCTTTTTAACCTAGAAAGGTATTTCATTTTTATGAAAATTTCCCAATTTTTATCCTTGGTACGAGGTGCCACTATCGCGTATAGTCACTGGAAAGTGACTAATGGGAACTTGAACGGTGGCACGACGCGTAGCTATCGCGTACACACCTTGTTTGTGATCACAAAATTTGGCGCGACACGCCACTATCGCGGACCAACACTAGAAAATGACAATTTTTATTTGATCTATCTCCGCAACGTGCTGAAGGCTCGGGTAACACACTGTCTCACTAAAACGTCTCTAACTCTGCTCCCGGGAGTCGGATTTGGGTGAATTTGATATAGACAGAAAGCTTAGAGAATTTTGCAGATGAAAAAAAGTGAAAATCTTGAAAATACCACATGTAAAAAAGTGGATTCATCTTTCAAAGAAAGATCCTAACATTTTTGGTAAACTTTTCGAGCTTGAAAAAGTACGGGGTACTATAATATCTCCCCCTTGAGAACATTCTTCATCGAATGAGACAGAGTGGGAGGGAAAGAACTGGATTACCCTCTATTACGAACTGGATTCTTTATTGGAGGAGAACAGAGGGCTCATTTCCTGAGAGTTTTTTAGTGTAATTGAGTATAAGTTGCTGATTATGGCCAAGTCTCGTTCTTTAAGGCATCTATAGGGATTGAAATCAACCTTTTTAACCCAAGACATGTATTTAATTTCTGAGGAAATTTCCCAATCTTTATCCTTAGTGCAACGCGCCGCTATTGTGCACAGTCACTGGAAAGTGACAAATGGGAAGTTTCACAGTGGCGCGATGCAGAGCTATCTCGTAGCCACCTTTTCGGTGACCATGAAATTTGGCCCGATATGCCACTATCGCGGACCAACCCTGGAAATTGACAATTTCCAT